>NW_026652282.1:6512531-6583506 GCF_009828535.3 Hylobates moloch | reverse complement strand
AGAAAGCGGAAGTGCCCTAATCTCAGTAACTGTGGAATCTGGCAGTGGGTGTGGAGATTCCTTATGCTATCCTCTCTACTTTTGCACATTTTAGAAAACTTTATATGGTAGGGAGATGTTATTACCATGACATAGAAAATAAGGTCCATTCTTGGTTTTTTGTTTATTGGAGTTTTTTTTAAAGAGACAGGGTCTTGCCATATGGCCCAGGCTGGAGTGCAGTGGTGCCATCATGTCTGACTGGAGCTTCCAACTCCTGGGCTCAAGTGATCCTCCCACTTCAGCCTCCCAAGTAACTAGAATCACAGCCACACACCACCACACCCAGCTATATTTTTTTTCTTGTAGAGACCAGGTCTTGCTATGCTGCCCAGGCTGGTCTTGGACTCCTGGCCTCAAGTGATCCTCCCACTTCGGCCCCCAAAGTGCTGGGATTACAGGCGTAAGTCACCATGCCTAGCCTATGATTGTTTGCAGCAAAACTTTAAGAGGGAAATGTGAGAAGTTAATGTACTCAGAAACTCTTATTTCCCTACTCTTAGTTTACAGGGTTGATTATTTGCTTTAGCCAACAATAATTAAAATTCAGATGCAATAAGACCAACTGGCAGGTGGGAAGACTTTTAAATAAAAGTTCTCAATTCAACCAACAAATCAGTGAACCACATTCAGATACACAAGACAACAGAAGGAGGCAGTTGGCCACCTTCTGTCCCAAACTACCCATGCCATGGTCTTGAGTCGTTGGCAATATTTGGTAGAGCATGCTAATAACATTTTCCACAAACTCCCAGAAATCTTAGATTTGCAAAGCCAATGCAAGCAGGAAATTCACATTTCTGAAATACCAGGATGCAGTTGGCCATACAGGGGACATTTGTAAAATAGAGAAAACATCCCAGTTAACAGCATTGGCAAGACACCTATCCCTGCCACTTGAATGGCAGTGCCAACTTCCTGCACATCTGGCTTGAAGGGCATTTGGAGAGATGGCGGGAAGATGATCCCCTGTGAGTTTATGATGGCATCGTAGTTCTGGAGCACAGCAATTAAGTTAAAGACACCAGCAGCAATGTTGAGAATTCCTGAAACAACGAATGAATTGTAGGTGTCCTCCTCAAATATTCTCATGGACATGTTTCTAAGCGCAAACATGTTAAAGGCTCTCCCAAAGAATCTGAAAATGCTGGCAGTCAGTAGAAAGCATTGAGCCATGGAAATTTCGAAAGGGAGAAAGGTCTCCCGGTAGCTGTATCGGTAACAAAATTTGGTTGTGGTGCTGTTGGTGCGATGCCGGTAAACGCAGACTCTAAATATTCCCACGCAGGCAATTCCAGGGGGGTAGAGCAGGGTGTCTTTCATGTACCATATTCGCCACTCCACGAGACCCATGGACGTAGAGGAGAGGATCCATCCTATGGTGGCAAGGGCGAAGACTGAAAATTGGCAGTTGGCACTGTTGCAGAACCAGACCATGGTGGCAGTGCACCCAGGAAACTACAAACAAATACAGAGCATGGTGAGGGGGGGACCCTGGGACCTGGGACAGCCTCCCATGGGTGAGTAGCGCCAAGAGGGAGGTGTTGTATTGGAGAAAGGAGACACTAGACCCTCTAGCTCTGCTGGTGGGAGTGCAGTCTGAGCAAACTTTGCGCAGGGCCACTCCGCAATATTTCCCGAAAGCCTTAAAATGCACACACCTTCAGCCTGGCAGTTCCACTTCCAGGCATTGGTGCAAAGACATAACTAAGGTCAGCCACAAATATGTAGCCACAAAGATGGTCATCACAGCATTGCTTATAATATTGGAAACTGGGGAACAACATCAAGTCCAACAATAGGGCTTGGTGAAAGAATTTATGCTATGTCCATGCGATGGAACTATACGACAACATTGACAATACAAATGGACTCGTACGAGGTGTAATAGTTTTGGGTGGCTCTTTTCACATGGCACGTTTCCAAGGGTCATCCTTGTTGCAGCAGGTATGAGAAGGTTGTCCCTTTTCATTGCTGAATGGTGTTCCATTGTGTGGATAGACCGCGGTTTGTTCATTCATCAGCTTTTGGACATTTGGGTTGGTGCCATGTTTTGGCCATTATAAATAATGCTGTCGTGAACACTTGAATATAAAAGTTTATACGGGCATATGTCCTTGTTTATCTGGTGTAGACGCCTAGGAGTGAAATTGGTGGTTCATATGGTAAGTGCGCATTTAACTTTTTATAAATTGCTAAACTGTTTTCCCACGTGGCTGCACCATTTTATATTCCCACCAGCAATGATGGAGGTTCCGGTTTCTTCATATTTTCTCCAACATTTGGTATTTTTAGTGTTTTTCATGACAGCCATTCTAGTTGACATTCTGTGTGACCAAAAGGGAGGTGTCCGTAATATTTCAAATACAAATTACATGTTTCAAAATAATATGTACGATATAATTATAGATACAAACCGAAATGAAAATCTATATCCTAAGCTATTAGGAGACATTTTTAACTCGGTTTGAGAGATTCTGAGTTTTTTCTAAGCTATTTGGATTGTGAAGGGTCACACACATATAGAAAAGCACACAAGTGTGCAGCTCAATGAATGATGATGGGGTGAACACCCATGGAGCCACCATTTCATTTCAGATACACAATATTCCCACTTCCTTGCTTGCCTTCATAGTTTTATCGTCTCAGCATGCATCCCCACAAGTCTTATTTCTATTTTGCCTGTTTTTCAAAATGGGGATCATACGGTCAATGCTTCTGTGTGACTGGTTTCTTTCACGCAATGTTGTGTCCATTTATGACACTCAGGTTGTAATTTTTTTAGGTGCCTGGCTGTTCAGTATTTTCAAATATTTCTGCAATAAGCATGATTATTTAAAATAAGAAAACCATAAAAAATATTTCACAAAACAGTTGTCTCGGGAAACTTGCTTGAGCCCAGGAGTTTGAGACCAGCCTGGGCAACACAGCAAGACCATGTCTCCAATAAAAAAGTTGTCAAGCAATGGAAGATTCATTAATTTGAGTACATAAATACACTTTACTACCTAGTATATGTTAAAATGAAGCCATTCATTTATTATAATACTTTGCAGATAGTAAAGTAGAAAAAGATTTAGTAACATGGGAAAATGTCCATGGTGGGTTGAATCTAAAATGCAGATAACAAACTCGTTAGTATATATAGTAGTATAATCTTATTTTTGCCTATCATAAAATATGCTGGGAAGACAAAATGAGATGCATCTAAATATTAGGATTACTGGTGATTTTTCTTTTCCTGTCTTAAAGTCTATTACTTTTTTTTAATTGGAAAAAATGGTGAGCATACACAGACACAAACATAAAAGTGTGTTAATTATTATCAAGAGTAAGGCCAGGCATGGTGGCTCACGCCTGTAATCCCGGAACTTTAGGAGGCCGAATAGGGCAGATCTCTTGAGGTCAGGAGTTTGAGCCCGGCTTGGCCAACATGGTGAAACCCCATCTCTGCTAAAAATACAAAAATTAGCCGGGCATGGTGGCGCACGCCTATAGTCCCAGCTACTCGGGAGGCTGAGGCAGGAGAATCGCCTGAACTCGGGAGTCGTAGGCTGTAGTGAGCAGAGATAGCGCCACTGCACTCTAGCCTGGGCAATAGAGCCAGACTCCATCTCAAAAAAAAATTATTATCAAGAGTAATAAAAACATGGCTGTCTCTTGACCCAATCTCCCACTTCTTGGGACCAATTCTAGTGGACAAATCAGAGAAGTGGGATCAAAGTGTCTGGGCACTGATGCTCACCAGGGGTGTTGTCGACACTAGGAATAAGAGAAATCTGGAGACAAGTAATATGTGAAGCAATACGGATTCTTAAGTACATTTCATAATTCCAGGAGATATAGCATACTATTCAACCATTTATAATGAAGTCTTCAAAAGCATTTTAGTGACAGGAAATTGTCACTGTTTGCTAAGTGGGAAAAGGATGCAAAAGAATGTATAAATATACATGTTGTTTTATATATATATATGTGTGTGTTTGTGTGTCTCCTTGTGTTCGTGTGTGTTGTGTATTTGTGTGTCTCCTTGTGTGTTTGTGTTTGTGTGTGTGTGTGTATATTTGTTTTTAAAACAAAAGCCAGTTTTGTTTTTAAAAGCCACCCACATGTATATGCAGAAAACTTTGAAAGGCTCTCCTGGGTGCTGGAAGGAAGATCCACTCTGGAAAGAGACACTCATTTTTAAGTGATGAATAAAGATGGGATGAAATAGACATTGTGAGTGGAAGGAAGGAAGGAAGCAAGAGGGGAGGGAGGAGGGAGGGAGAGAGAAATGGAAGGGCAGGAGAGAGGGAGGGAGGGAGGAAGGAAAGAAAGAGTTGCTGGAGAACATTGAGGGTCTGAACTTTATCGGGGAGGCATGCTGGGGAGCGATGGGTCAGAGGTTATTCCAGGCTGATGTCAGAAATCCCTCCTAATGGCCAGAACATTCCTGGCAGATGCCACATTTATAGCAATCATTCTTTTTAGCAAAATATTCTTGAACAAATGATGATGATTATTATTAGAGAGAGGGTCTCTGTCTCCCAGATTGGAGTGCGGTGAAACGATCATAGCTCAATCAGCCTCAACCTGCTGGGCGAAAACCATCCTCCTGCCTCAGCCTTCCAAGTAGCTGGGACCACAGGTGTGTCCCACTACACTCAGCTAATTTCTTTTTGTATTTTTTTGTAGAGATGGGGATCTTGTTATGTTGCCCAGGTGGCTCTCGAACCCCTGGATTCAAGTGATCCTCCCACCTTGGCCTCCCAAAGTGCTAGGATTATAGGCATGAACCACTGTGCCTGGCTCAATAACTGCATTTCAAAATAAGTATAATCCTGGGCATCTTGTTTTTGCATCTTTTCTGGAATAAGGTCCGTAGGCTTCGCTAGGTATCAAACAGGTTCATACACAAAAGAGATATCCTTTTTTGGCATATTTCAAGACGGCTCTTCAGAGAAGATGCAGACACAGGAACAGCCCTGTGTGGAGACATACGTGACTCCATCTTGGATGCTAATCCAGCAGTGTTGACTTTTGATTAACCCCAGTCCTGTGAAGGCCTCCCGATTCCTACTTTATTTACCTTCCTTAGTGTAAGAACATATACTCACTATAAATGTAAAAATTTTTTTTGCGACAAGAGTCTTGCTCTGTCGCCCAAGGCTAGAGTGCAGTGGTGTGTGATCTCCGCTCACTGCAAGCCCTCCCGGGTTCCAGTGAGTCTCCTGCGTTAGCCTCCCGAGTAGCTGGGATTACAGGCATGTGCCACTACGCCTAGCTATTTTTTTTTTTGTATTTTTAGTAGAGACAGGGTTTCGCCATGTTGGCCAGGCTGGTCTTGAACTCCTGACCTCAGGTGATCCACCCTCCTCGGCCTCCCAAAGTGCTGGGATTACAGGCGTGAGCCACCACACCCAGCTGGCTACTATTTTAAAGAAACAAAATAACAAGTGTTGGCAAGGATGTGGAGAAATGGGATCCTTAGTACATTGTTGGTGGGAATGTAAAATGGTGCAGATGCTGTGGAAAACAGTATGGCAATTCCTTAAAAAAGTAAAAAAAAAAAAAAAAAAAAAGACACCACCTGATAAAGCAATTCACCTTCTGGGTAGATACCCAAAAGAAGTGAAAGCAGGGTCTTGACCAGTTATCGGCACACCCATGTTCACAGCAGCTCATTCACAGGAGCCAAAAGGCAGAAGCCACTCAAGTGTCCATTGACAGATGAATGGATAAGCAACATGTGATCTATCCATACCATGGAATATTATTTAGCCTTAAAAAGACAGGAAAATCGTCCAGGCACAGTGGCTCACACCTTTAATCCCAGCACTTTGGGAGGCTGAGGTCGGAGGATTGCTTGAGCCCAGGAGTTTAAGTCCAGTCTGGGCAACATAGTGAAACCCCATCTCTACAAAAATTAGCCAGGCTTGGCACCTATAGTCCCAGCTACCTGGGAAGAGGCTGAGGTGGGAGGATCACTTGAGACTGGGAGTTCAAGGTTGCAGTGAGCCATGATCTCACTGCACTCCAGCCTGGGCAACAGAGTGAGACCCTGTCTCACAAAAAAGAAAAAAAGCGCCTGGTGCGTGGCTCATGCCTGCAATCCCAGCACTTTGGGATGCCGAGGTGGGTGGATCACCTGAGGTCAGGAGTTCGAGACCAGCCTGGTAAACATGGTGAAACCCTGTCCCTACTAAAAATACAAAAATTAGCTGGGCATGGTGGTGTGCACCCATAGTCCCAGCTACTCAGGAGGCTGAGGCAGGAGAATCACTTGAACCCAGGAGGCGGAGGTTGCAGTGAGCCGAGATTGTGCCACCGCACTCCAGCCTGGCGACAGAGCAAGACTCCGTCTCAAAACAACAACAACAAAACTAAACTAAACAAAGAATTGTCATGTGATCCAGGGGGCCATGAGTGGTGGCTCATGCCTGTAATGCCAGCACTTTGGGAGGTTGAGGCGGGTGGATCAGATCACCTGAGGTGAGGAGTTCGAGACCAGCCTGGCCAACATGGTGAAATCCTGTCTCTACTAGAAAAAAAAAAAAATTAGCTGGGTGTGGTGGTGTGTGCCTGTAGTCCCAGCTACTCGGGAGGCTGAGGCACAAGAATTGCTTGAACCCGAGAGGCGGAGGTTGCAGTGAGCCAAGATTACACCACTGCACTCCAGCCTGGGTGACAGAGGGAGATTACCTCCTAGAAAAAAAAAAAAAAAGAATTGCTATGTGATCCAGCAATTCCACTTCTGGGTATATACTCAAAAAGATGTGACAGCAAGGACTCAAAGACATATTTCTACACCCATGTTCATAGCAACATTATTCACAGTAACCAAAGGTGGAAACAACCCAAGTGCCCACCCACAGACAATGGAAGCCAAATGTGGTCTATACCGAAACCAGAAATAGGATTTCTATCCCCAGTCTCAAAAAGGAAGTTCTGACACAGGCTACCACACAGACGAACCTCGAAGACATTACACTGAGTGAAAGAAGCCAGTCACAAAAGGACAAATACTGCCCGGATCCCCATACGGGAGGTACCTGTAATAGAGAGTCAAATTCATAGACAGAAAGTAGGTGGTGGTTGCCAGGGGCTGGCGGGAACTAATGGGGAGTTCATGTTTCACAGGGACAGAGTTTCACTTGGGGAAGATAAAAAGTCCTGGAGGTAGACAGTGGTGCCAGTTACCCGTAATTACATGTACTTACTGCCATTGAACTGTACACTTAAATGGCTACAATGGTCAATTTTATGTTACACATACTTTACCACAATAAAAAAAAAAAATACACAATAAAGAAGGAACGAACCACCGCTACCTAGCGATGTGGCCTTCGCGTGTACCGGTGGCTTGAGGGGAGGGCAGTCAGCTCACCTGGCCAGCAGGGCCGACATGGACACAGCTCCTCTTGGACGCCCTGCCGAGTTCTTCAGCACCGGCTTCTTGGTCCAGGCAGCTGGGAGTTCTCATCAACACGGTAGCCATGGTTTCCAGTCGAGGCCCTCCCTCAATGTTCTGTTCCCACGTTCCACCAGTCACCCTGCTCATCCAGGTGTCAGTCCTAGGTCCTGAGGTCACTGCAGCCACCACCCTTTAGTTGCTTCATTTGCTTCATCATGTAGCCTCTTTTGCTCTGTCAGCCTTTGGAGGGTAGGTATGTTTGCTAATACACCTGCAGGGTCCACTCCAACATCTGTATGGGCTCCTCATTTCTCTTTCCCCACCAGCCCTAGAACTGGTGTCTAACTCATATCACCTGCAGGTAATGCTTTTTTTTTTTTTTTTTAAAGATTGAGTTTCACTCTTGTCGCCCAGCCTGGAGTGCAATGGCGTGATCTCGGCTCACCGCAACCTCCGCTTCCTGGGTCCAAGCGATTCTCCTGCCTCAGCCTCCTGAGTAGCTGGAATTACAGGCAACTGCCACCACGCCCAGCTAATTTTTTTTGTATTTTTAGTAGAGATGGGGTTTCACTATGTTGGCCAGGCTGGTCTCGAACTCCTGACCTCGTGATCCGCCCACCTCGGCCCCCCAAAGTGCTGGAATTATAGGCATGAGCCACTGTGTCTGGCCGACATTTTTTTTTAAGCAGTGGTAATATATAAGTACAGGTGTTAGCAGAAGTGGCACCCACCTGGATGAGATTGAGTTGTGAAGGCCACTGACAACCCATGTATTAGGAAAGACACCATTAATTTTAATTTTATTTTTTTGAGACAAGGTCTCACTCTCACCCAGGCTGGAGTATAGTGGCAAAACTACAACTCACTGCAGCCTCAGTCAACCTCCTGGGCTCAAGAGATCCTCCCTCCTCAGCCTCTCAAGTAGCTGGGACCACAGGCACGCACTACCACGCCTGGTTAATTTTTGTATTTTTTGTAGAGATGGAGTCTCGCTTTGTTGTCCAGGCTGGTCTTCAACTCCTGGACTCGGGTGATCTGCCTGTCTCACCCTCCCAAAATGTTGGGATTACAGGCGTGAGCCACCGCGCCAGCTGGGAAAGATGCTGTTAGTTCATGGGAAATAACCTTTTTTTAGCTAAGTCTTGAATTACAAGCTTGTTGGAACAGTTTAGGTAGGTAAGACAAGTGGAAGATGTGGAGTGATTCCTGGTGTGTGAAACTGACCTGCTAAGACTGGGGACAGCTTCAAATGGAACCTGTGTAAGAAATGAGGCTGCCAAAAGGCAAACGATGCCGGCTACCCAGTATGTAGGACTAAACGTTACACGGAAGTCAAAATCCCACTGGACTCCTTTGCTTACAGGGTTTCCATAAGAAGGAATTTATTCTGAGCAAATGAGCAGAGATGTGTGCAAAGATCTAAGTGCAAAGCACACCCAATGAACTCTGTAACTGAGGTTACAACTGGGACGAAAAGGCAAAATCCTAAAACAACACTTAGAGAACCATTAAGGAAACCATTTTATATCCTTATAATGGGATATCACACCAAAATTCAATACTATGTTGAAGAATAATTAAGGAAAACATTCCCAATACTGCTAAGTAAAAAGCAGATTTCAAAAATATTATTATATAATCCTGTTTCCTTAAAAAAAGCAAAAGGAAAAAGGAGACAGGGAGGAAGGGAAAGAGGGAGAGAAGGACGGAGGGAAGGAGAGAGGGAGGGGAGGAATGGAAGGAAGGAAGGAAGGTGGGAAGGAGGGAGGGCGGGAAGGAAGGAAGGGGGTACGTGGCTATGTTGCCTTCCATGGCAAAACAGGCTTTGCAGCTGTGATGGAATCGAGGCTCCTGCTGTGGGGAGATGATTCCGGCTTATCCAGGTGGGCTAGTGTCATCACAAGGGTTCTTGTGTGAGGGAGGCAAGCGGGTCAGGGAGGGAAATGAGATGATAGAAGAGTCAGGGAGAGACTGGAAGACGCTAGACTGCTGGCTTTGCGGATGCAGGAAGGGGCCGTGAGACAAGGAATGGGGCGGCCTCCAGAAACTAGACAGGCAAGAAACCAATTCTCCCTGGAGCTTCCAGAAAGGAACACAGCCCTGCTCACACCTTGACTTTAGCTTGGCGTGATAGATTACAGACTTCTGACCTTCACAACTGTAATGCGTAAATGTGGCATTTTAAACCACTAAGTTTGTGGCGATTTGTTACAGCACCAATAGGACACTAACACACTGCCTATGTCTGGCTGGAGAATTTTTTTTTTTGAGACAGAGTTTTGCTCTTGTCGCCCAGGCTGGAGTGCAGTGGTGCAATCTCGGCTCACTGCAACCTCCACCTCCCGGGTTCAAGCGATTCTCCTGCCTCAGCCTCCCGAGTAGCTGGGATTACAGGCGCCCGCCACCAGGCCCAGCTAATTTTTTGTATGTTTAGTAGAGACGGGGTTTCACCATGTTGGCCAGGCTGGTCTCGGACTCCTGACTGGCTGGGGAATTCTATGTGATCTCTTTTGTTCTTCAGTGTCCTACAATGTGACAAGTTTATGTGCTTTTCTGCACTATTGGTTATTTAAAAAAAAAAAAAAAAGCAATGCACACATGCATTTACCTGCACCCTCTCCTCAAAGCCCACTAAAATGACAGAAACAGCTTAAAAGAGGCATTAACCCTCAGAGAACACAGCAGATGATTTACCAAAAAGATCCTGGTAGCAGGAAAGGTGATAGACAAATGCCAACTGGCTGGGTAGACCAGAAGGCTGAGATGCAGACCTGCCGGGAGCAAGACTCTTTGTGACACCAGGTGCTTCTGCAGGGAGGGGGGTGTCAGTGGGGGAAGTACAGGGGGACTGTCAGTAGGAATAGTGCCTGAGAATCTATATCCGATGCCCCCAATTACCCCCTTCACCGCCGCCCCCCATAATCACCAGAGCACCAGTCCCCTCCTGTGGCAGAAGGCAGGAGGGCCAATCTGAGCTTGGAGGGAGGTAGCTGTACAGTCTTGCTCCCACGGGGCTCCAAGTGTTTGATGAACTCCAAGTGTTGTCACATAACAGATTTGCATGTGGAGAGCAGAAATAGCCACTTCCTCCTTTTTTTTCTTTTTTTTTTTTTTTTAACAGTATTTGGAGAATTTATTTTTCTTCTTTGAGACAGGGTCTACTCTGTCACCCAGGTTGGAGTGCAGTAGTGTGATCATAGCTCATTGCAGCCTCCAATTCCTGGGCTCAAGTGATCCTCCTGCCTCAGTCTCCCTAGTAGCTGGGAACACTGGCACATTTCACTACACCCAGCTAATTTTTTTTTTTTTTTTTTTTTTTTTGTAGAGATGGGGTCTCCCTAGGTCTTCCAGGCTGGTCTTGAACTCCTGGGCTGAAGCAATCCTGTCACCTCGGCCTCCCAAAGTGCTGGGATTCCAGGCGTGTGTCCCCACGCCCAGGCAGGTCTGCTATTTTAATATTTGTTTTGTTTCTTCTGCTTGTTGTTGCTGTTGTTGTTACGGCTTCCCTTCTAGTGCCCTCTTTTGGGCTATCTGAGCAAGGTCAAAAGTTATCTATTGAGTTGTCTGAATCTCTTTGTACAGTTTTTCAGTGGTTGTTCTAGGGATGACAATACACAGGCATTTCATAGCCTATTTTGAAAAAACTACTTATTTATTTATTTATTTATGACAGGGTGTGGTTCTGCTGCTCAGGCTGGAGTGCAGTGGCACACTCTCAGCTCACTGCAACCTCTGCCTCCTGTGCTCAAGTGATCCTCCCACCTCAGCCTCCCCAGTAGCTGGGACTACAGGTGCAGGTCACCACGCCTGGCTGATTTTTTTGTATTTTTAGTAGAGATGGGGTTTCGCCATGCTGCCAGGATGGTCTCGAACTCCTGGGCTCAAGCAATCCTCCTGCCTCGGCCTCCCAAAGTGCTGGGATCACAGGTGTGAGCAGCTGTGCCCAGCCCATAGCCTATTCAGAATTAATATTTCATTACTTCCAGAGGAATGTAGCAATCTTACCACTAGGTGTGTCCTTTTCCTTGCAACCTTTAGGTTATAGCTGTCATATACATTAAGATCTACATCTCTCCCTTCTAATTTATAAATACCATTTTGGTTTCTTTTTCAATCAAACTTAGAAAAACATTGAAGAAGCCAGGTGCGGTGGCTCCCACCTGTAACCCCAGCACTTTGGGAGGCCAAGGTGGGCGGATCACCTGAGGTCAGGAGTTCGAGACCAGCCTGACCAACATGGTGACGCCCCATCTCTACTAAAAACACAAAATTAGCCGGGCCTGGTGGCACATGCCTGTAATCCCAGCTAATCGGGAGGCTGAGGCAGGAGAATCGCTTGAACCCGAGAGGCGGAGGTTGGAGTGAGCCAAGATTGCGCCATTGTACTCTAGCCTGGGCAACAAGAGCAAAACTCCTTCTCAAAAAAAAAAAAAAAAAAAAATTGAAGAAACATGCTTTTCTTACATATGCTAAAAAGTTGACAACTGTTATGGACTGAATGTTTGCCCCCCTTATCCCCTAACTAGATGTTGAAATCCTAACCCCAGTGTGCTGGCATTAGGAGGTGGGATCTTTGGGAGGTAATCAGGTCATGGGGGCAGAACTCCCCATGAATGGGATTAGTGCCCTTATAAGAAGAGGCCTGAGAGCTACTTTGCTCTCTTTCCACCATGTGAGGATACAACCAGGCCAGCAACCTGGTTCTCACCAGAACCTGACCACAGGGGCACCCTGATCTTGGATTTCCAGCCTCCAGAACTGTGAGAAATCAATTTCTGTGTTGTTTATGATTCACTCAGTCTATGGTACTTTGTTATAGAGGCCTGAACGGATTAAGACAACATGTAATATTTGCTAGTAGTTTGAGTCCTTTGAATCAATTGAAGAAGTCTCATGCCAGTAATAGTTTAAAAAGTACTCTAATTCCAAATATCTGTTCTACAGGGGATAGCTTAGTTTAAGACTGAAAATTCTGCACAAGCAGAATAATGTAAACACAATGTTCACGCTCAGGGTTTTTCGCATTTGAAACTCTCCCTGCATGCTGTATTCTTTTTTTTTCTTCTTCCTTTGATTAGAATAGGCCACAAAAAATAAATAGGGCCGGGCGCGGTGGCTCACACATGTAATCCCAGCACTTTGGGAGGCCGAGGTGGGCAGATCACAAGGTCAGGAGATGGAGACCATCCTGGCTAACATGGTGAAACCCCATCTCTACTAAAAATACAAAAATTAGCTGGGCGTGGTGGCACGTGCCTGTAGTCTCAGCTACTCAGGAGGCTGAGGCAGGAGAATCACTTGAACCTGGGAGGCAGAGGTTGCAGTGAGCCAAGATCGCGCCATTGCACTCCAGTCTGGGTGACAGAGCAAGGCTCCACCTCAAAAATAATAATGATAACAATAACAATAATGATTAAATTAAAAAAATAAAAAACAAACAAAAAAAGGGTCACACATCTCCCCGGTTTTGTTCATGGGCCAGTATTTATATATGATTGGATATGAACAAGGATGTCAGTCTTCTGGTAGAATGTTTAGCTGTTTAAGTGTATGCAGTTGAGTAATCAAGTGTCACTGGTATAAAAATAAATTCCTCTCTGAAGAAAAAGTTTAAAGTTTAGAACTTAGGAAATGCCATAGAAAACAAAGAATTTTTAGAAACATTTTTTCCTACATATTCTTGAGCTCTTTTTAAATGCCTACATAATGAGCTGTAATAGAGCAAGTGTCTAAAAATCCCTTCACAGGACGTGTTTGCTCTAAATCAACTCGCCATTCAGATAGAGCAGCTGGATGTACTCGTGTCAAGTCAGTGGAGAAACACTCCAGGCTTACAATGCAGTCTCTACCACCAGGCTGGGGATCTCGATGTGCACATCTTCAGCTCTGGATCCTTTCGACACCCAGCTCTCATTCGCTTAACTTTCCTTTTCAAAAGCAAAATTAATATGTAGGCTGGGCAGGGTGGCTCACACCTGTAATCCCAGTACTTTGGGAGGGTCGTTTGAACTCAGGAGTTCGAAACCAGTCTGGACAACATAATGAAACTCCTTCTCTACTAAAAAATAGAAAAATTAGCCAGGTGAGGGGGCACATGCCTGTAGTCACAGCTACTTGGGAGGCAGAGATGGGAGGACTGCCTGAACCCAGAGAGATTGAGGCTGCAGTGACCTGTGACTGTGCCACTGCACTCCAGCCTGGGCAACAGAGTGAGGTCCTGTCTCCAAAAAAAAAAAAAAAAATACACACGCACACACACACACACACACACACACAGATATGTAGGTAAAATCCTATGAAAAGAAAGAACACAGGGAGAAGGCAAAATTATCATGTAGGTAAAAAACTCTTGAACAGGGCAGTTTTGTGGTTTGTAATATCCATCTTTGCTTTCCTAAATATAGAGCAATTGCTGCAAGGCTGGTCTCACTAAAAGAGCTTTATAAAATTGATGGTATGAGGTTTAGTGACAGTAGGGCACGTTACAACTTATAAAATGCTTTTCACACATCTTTGACTGAAATGGATCACAAAAATAGCATAGCAAGACGCCAAGGAAACTCATCCATCCAGAGGGCCACAGATCTTTAGGGAGAGCTGGCTTTCAGCTCACCACATCAAGGATGCTGTTGCCCTTGGGGGCTTCTTCTGAGCCAGATGAGGCTCCTGGCATTCCAGTCACCTTTGCTGTCTCAGCACTCCCTTTCCTGCCTTCAGAGCAAAGATCCAACACTCAAAGAGCACAGGGGTTTGAGGATACCCTCAACAAACATTTGATGAAAAAACAAATGTATGCAGAGGCACCTGGGTATACGCTCTACACACAGAAAGATGATATCCAGATATGTCAAAGCAACTCAGCAAAGCAAGCAGCGATTATATTAACTTTGAACCCTGACATGAAACTTGGATGACACCACACGTCAAACAGTGTTTTAAGGGGCAAGAGTATGTACAGGGATTTGTAAAAAACTTCCTGTTTGCCTGATGCACAGGTATAAAAAATAAATGTTTTAACATCCCTTTGAAGTCCTTCATGCACACTGTATGATATGGTTTGGATTTGTGTCCCCACCCAAATCTCATGTTGAATTGTTATCTCCAATGTTGGAAGAGGGGCCTGGTAGGAGGTGACTGGATCATGGGGGTGGATTTCTCCCTTGCTGTTCTCATAATAGTGAATTCTCATGAGATATGGTTGTTTAAAAGTGTGTAGCACCTACCCCTTCTCTTTTCTTCCTCCTTCTCTGGCCATGTAAGACATGCCTGCTTCCCCTTTGCCTTCTGCCATGATTGTAAGTTTCCTGAGGCCTCCCCAGCCATGCTTCCTGTACAGCCAGTGGAACTGTGAGCCAATTAGACCTCTATTCTTTATAAATTACCCAGTCTCCAGTAGTTCTTTATAGGAATGCGAGAATGAAGACAGAATTATATCAATACCCCAGGAATGGGGTATTGATATAAAGATACCTGAAAATGTGGAAGCAGCTTTGGAACTGAAATAACAGGCAGAGGTTGGAACAGTTTGGAGGGCTTAGAAGACAGGAAAATGAGGGAAAGGTTGGAACTTCCTAGAGACCTGTTGAATTGTTGTGAGCAAAATGCCAATAGTGATACAGACTATGAAGTCCAGGCTGAGGTTGTCTCAGATGGAGATGAAGAACTTATTGAGAACTGAAGCAAAGGTCACTTTTGTTATGTGCTAGCAAAGAAGTTGGAGGCATTATGCTCCTGCCCTAGAGATCTGTGGAACATTGAACTTGAGAGAAATGATTTAGGGTATCTGGCAGAATAAATTTCTAAGCAGCAAAGTGTTCAAGATGTAACCTGGCTGTTTCTAACAGCATATGGTCATATGCATGGGCAAAGAGATGATCTGAAACTGGACCTTATATTTAAAAGGGAAGCAGAGCATAAAAGTTTAGAAAATTTGCATCCTGACCATGTGGTAAAAAACTAATTTTCTGGGGAGAATTCAAGTTGGCTGCAGAAATTTGCATAAGAGGAGCTGAATGTTAATAGCCATGACAGTGGGGAAAATCTATCCAAGGCATTTCAGAGACTTTCACGGCAGCCCCTCCCATTATTGGCCCAGAGGCCTAGGAGGGAAAAATGGTTTTGTGGGCCAGGCCCAGGGCTCCTGCTGCCCTACATATTCTCAGGACACTGCTCCCTGTGTCCCAGCTGCTCTAGCTCCAGCGTTGGCTAAAAGGGCCCCAGATATGTCTCAGGCCGCTGCTCCAGAGGGTGGTAGCCGTAAGCCTTGACAGCTTCCATGTGGTGTTAAGCCTGCAGGTGTGCAGTGGGCAAGAGTTGAGGCTTGGGAGCTGCTGCCTACATTTCAGGGGATGCATGGAAAGGCCTGGAAGTCCAGGCAGAAGTCTGCTGCAGGGGCAGAGCCCTCATGGAGAACCCCTGCTAGGGTAGTGCAGAGGGAAAATGTAGGGTTGGAGCCCCCCGACAGAGTCCCCAGTGGGGCACTGCCTAGTGGAGCTGTGAAGAAGGCCACTGTCCTCCAGACCCCAGAATGGTAGATCCACTAGCAGCTTGCACCATGCACCTAGAAATGCCACAGGCACTCAATGCCAGCCCTTGAGAGCAGCCATGGGAGTTGAGCCCTGCAGAGTCACAGGGGCACAGCTACCCAAGGCCTTGGGAACCCACCTCTTGCATCGCTATGGCATGGATGTGAGACATGGAGTCAAAGGAGATTATTTTGGAGCTTTAAGATTTAATGACTGCCCTGTTGGGTTTTGGACTTGCATGGGGCCTGTAGCCCCTTTGTTTTGGCAGATTTCTTCATTTTGGATTGGGATTATTTATCCAATACCTGTACCCCCACTGAATGTTGGAGGTAACTTGTTTTTTATTTTAAAGGCTCATTGGTGGAAGGGACTTGCCTTCTCTCAGATAAGACTCTGGACTGTGGACTTTAGAATTAATGCTGGAATGAGTTGACACTGGGAAACTGTTGAGAAGGGACGATTGTACTTTGCATTGTGAGAAGGACATGATTTGGGAGGGGCCGGGGCAGAATGATATGGTTTGGATTTGTGTCACTGCCCAATTCTCATGTTGAATTGTAACCCCCAATGTTGGAGGAGGTGCCTGGTGGGAGGTGACTCAATCATGGGAATGGATTTCCCTCTTGCTGTTGTCATGATAGTTCTCATGAGATCTGGTTGTTTGAAAGTGTGTAGCACCTCCCCCTTCTCTCTCCCTCCTGCTCCAACCTAGTGAGACATGACTCCTTCTTCACCTTCTGCTATAACTGTAAGTTTCCTGAGGCCTCCCCAGCCATGCTTCCTGTACAGCCTGTGGAACTGTGAGCCAATTAAACCTCTTTTCTTTATGGATTACCCAGTCTCAGGTAGTTTTTTATAGCAATGCAAGAACAAACAAATATACCATATTATAATTTTCTGGTAAACAGAGAAAGAATATTAATAACTATATTTGTATGAATACATCAACAAGAGAATAAGTGAACTATATGCCCAGGAAATGGCTTTTGCATCTTTTCTGTGAACACCTAAGAGCAGACAGATCATCTGGAAGGCTCTTAGGAAGGCTATGTTGGGTGAGATGCCTATTTTCTCCCAGTATTTGATTAAGAACATTTTCAAACAGCAAAGTTGAAAGGATTTTACGGTAAACACCTGTATACTCACCACCAACTTTCTGCCATTAGTGTTTTACTGTGCCTATCACATATCAATACACCTATTCATCTCTCCCCACCCATTCACCCATCTTATTTTTTATGCATTTCAAAGCAAATTGCAGACATCAGTATATTCCTCCCTAAACACATCAGCCCGCATAGCATGAAGTGTTCAATATTTATTTTTTCCTTTTCTCATAAAATGCACAAATCTTAAGTGTATGATAGATGGATTTTGACAAAAGCCAACACCTGTGTAACCCATGCCCTATCCATTTGCAGAACACGAACTTCACCCCAAGTACCCTGTGCCCACCCCCACCTCTGCAGACAACTATGACTTTGATATTTTCTACCACAGACAATTTGGCCAATTCTAGAACCTCACATAAACGAAGTCCTGCAGCAGGCACTCTTCTTACCTCAGCCGTCTCCCACTTGGCACAGTGTTTCTGAGATGCATTCTTATATTTTGTGTGTTTCAGTAATTCATGCCTTTGTATTTCTGAGCAGTATTCTATTGTACATAGTAGACTATCATTATTTATTCTCCTACTGATGAACATCGGAGTTGTTTCCACTTTTTGACTATTAGAAAACATTAGAACAAATCACAGAACCTGCTCTACTTTACAGCCCAAAGTTTAACAAGAGGTTAAACATATAAATTAAGATATGACCATCACAAGCCAGGCGCAGTGGTTCACGCCTGTAATCCCAGCACTTTGGGAGGTCAAGGTGGGTGGATCACTTGAGGTCAGAAGTTCAAGACCAGCCTGGCCAACATGGTGAAACCCCATCTCTACTAAAAATACAAAAATTAGCTGAGCATAGTGGTGGGCACCTGTAATCCCAGCTACTTCGGAGACTGAGGCACGAGAATCACTTGAACCTGGGAGGTGAAGGTTGCAGTGAGCTGAGATCACGCCACCGCACTCCAGCCTAGGCGATAGAGTGAGACTCCATCCTAAAAAAAAAAAAAAAAAAAAAAAAATCTGACAATCATAGACAGAAAGGGAGTTTAAACAAACACAAGAAAACACATATAAACCCAACCCTGGACTGAGTGCAGTGACTTATACCTGTAATCCCAGCACTTTGGGAGGCCAAGACAAGAGCATGGTTTGAGGCCAGCCTGGGGAACGTAGCAAGACGCTGTCTCTGCAAAAACAAAAAATTAGCCAGGTGTGGTAGAGAGTGTGCCTGTAGTCCCAGCTACTTGGGAGGCTGAGGTGGGAGGATCACTTGGGCCCTGGAGTTGGAGGCTGCAGTGAGTCATGATCGCACCACAGCACTCCAGCCTGGGCGACAGACAGAGGAAGACTGCGTCTTTTTTTTCTAAGTGTCTTCCCATAACCCTGACTGCCTAACCTTCAGGTCTCACAAGTCTGCTCCCTAGCAGAAACATTTCTAATCCTACCAATTAAAAGAAATCAACTGTTATCTACCTCTCGGGTGGTTCTGGCGGGCGGATCTATTCTGACTGCAGGGACAGTGTTTCCTCCAGGTGCACAACAGGATGAGAGCCGTACTCACAGCTTATGCAGCCGTGCTGTGAACCACGCATGGCGTCTAAGCATACGAACATTTATCAACTCACTTGACCTCACGGCAGCCCATCTCCAATTACGAGAGAGGAAGCTGGGGCTCACAGAGGCTGGGTTACTTGCTGTGGCCACACAACTAGGAAGTGACAGAGGTGGCTTTGCTCCAGGCACCTTGACTCCGTGGCCCCAGACACTTTGGTGCCACTCCACATCAGGAGACACTAGGAGGTGGGCGAGACGGAGCCCATGGACAGCCCCAATTCTTCATCCCTCCCTGTGTCCACACTCTGCCATGTGAATTTATGGTTCCTCCACTAAAGAGGTGGAGCCTGTTCCACACCCTTTGATGCCGGGGTTGGCCAGGAGATGTGCTTTGCCAGAAGGTTAGCAGGTATGACAGGACAAAGCCAGGAGAAGCCCCTTTGTGACAGGGTGTGTTGTCTTGTGCCCCTGCCATGAACACATCCAGCCACACGGCTGGTCCCGTGAGGAAGAGGAGAGGCACACAGCACAGAGCCCAGCCCGAATTAGCTCATCTACAAATTCATGAGCTCAGTCAATACTTTGTTGCACAGATTATTGCTGACATTTTATAGTTTGTTACATAGCATTACTGGGGCACCAGCTAACCAATGTGACCTGGTCCCTGTTTCCTTACTACAAACCGACTAGTGTAAATTACACACATATAATCAATCCCACGGTTTACTCAGATGGCTTAAGAATCTGACATATGGCGAGGATATTCTTTTTTTTACAAAAGCTGTAAGGTAGGTAAATCAAAGACATGCTCCACTCACTTGAAGAGACACTATTTATTTTGTTACAGTCAAGCAAGATGATCTGTTGATAGGTGAGTGCTAAGTGTTCAGCATGAAATCTACACACATTTGCTGCGGTGGACTGAAGGATATAAGCCACAGGCCACCATGGGCAGAGCCCTCCACAGCCACGCTACAAGGGGGCGAAGGAGCAGCTGCCACCCAAGAACACCAGGGCCAACCATTAGCACCAGATTGCTTTTCTATGAATAATACAACTAGATACAGAGTTATTGATGTTGACTCACTAGAATCTTTGGGTCCCCACTAACCAGACGTTTCAGAGGCAAACAGCGGAACGGACAGGACAGCTGACTCTATGTGCTTTGCTACAAGGATACTCGAGCACTATGTATTGCTATGTAGAAGAGAAAGTCCTAAAAAGACATCGAAAGGCTGAGTACAGACACACAAATTGGATTATTCACATTTTACACACATATCATCAAAATGACCACAATACTGTATTTGAGGGCAAAGAATAACAGGTAAAAGCTCTGTCAAACAAAATATTCTGAAATTCCTTGGGTCATCTCCCTGAGGGAGAAAGATGGGGGTAAGTACACAGCCAGCTTCACCTTTTCAGACTGACCAACATTCACAGCAAGTGACTACCAGCTGGAGAGGAGGAGGAAGCTTCGCTGGCAGAACAGGGATTTTTCAAGTTAGCAAGAGCTTAATTTAACAGGAACACACACTTTTGGAAAGACATTTATCCTTTTGGCATTGGTAGGCTGCCAAAAAGGCGGTTTATTGCCTGCATCGTTGAGCTTGCCAGTTTGGACTTGGCTCTATAGAGAATGCATTACCGTCAACACGGCCCTTCTGGCTCAGGAAGTGTAGATTCTAGTCTTTTAAGACATCTGTGTGTGTGCGTCTGTGCACGCGCACGCGTCTGCTTTGGTAAGGCTGTGGTCACTGCTGCTGACAAAATGAAATCTCCATTCCACTGGAAAACTTTTATGGGAATAAGGGGAAGTCAGGATTCAAATGATCCGTTGATCCAGCAAATGCCCTAATACGACCTAAACACGAAGTCACCCAAGGGATTCACTCACCGTTAACATGCATTTAATTAGTTTTTGAAGAAATACACTGAATCTACAATTATTAGATAAAAATAAGTAAGTTATAAATTATGACCAAGCCATCGGCGGCTGAACGTCTTTTCGTGTGCTTGTTTGCCACGCGTGTATGCTCTTTGGTGAAGTGTCTATTCAAGTCTTTTGCCTGCTTTTCACTTGGGCTGTTTGTTTTCTTACTATCCAGTTTGAGAGTTCTTTGTACATCCTGGACACAAACCTTTTGTCAGATACACGATTTGCAAATATTTTTTCCCAGTCTGTGACTTGTCAATTGGGAACTGACAGCATGACAGTGTTTTCTTTTAACAAACCAGGCTCTCTTTAGAATCCTGCCATTTCAATCAAGGAAATGGGCATAGAATCTTTAAACTTCATGGCAGAAAAAGATCAAGCTCAGGAGTTGTGTAGTCCACGGGACCTCTGAAGAGGAAGGGGTCTTCCCATACATGGAATGTGGCCCTCATGCCATGCTAAATGATTTAAGGAGGAAACAATGGAAAAGTAGCTAATTATCGTGGACAATCATATGCATACAAAATACATGGGGGGAAAGTAACTGAAAAAATATTCTGTTGGTCTTGAGAAACAGCTAACAAGCACATTACTACTGGACACGCTCTTAACCAAAAACTTTTACTTTGCAGAAAAACTGTGATGTTAGGTGAGAAGGACTAAAGCTATTCGCCTGCTTGGTGCGTGACTGTGTTTTTTAAAGCATGCACGTTATTTCTTTAAGTGGCAATTTAATCTGAGAATGAGTGAACCCAACCACACAGGTTGTTCCTTTCACAGTTGGTTTTTAACCATTAGGAAACTATTCACCTTTCCAAAAAGTTAATAAATCATCATCATCATGATGATGATTTCTGCTGGGTCAGAGAACATCATTAGATAACAGAGACAAATGCTCACACTGTTGAACAAGCAGGGACAAAACCTGGCAGCCCATGCCTGGATGAATCACAAGAGAAGATGAGCACCAGGGTCCCCCTCTCATGCACGTCATGACGCGCTGGCCGCTGTCCAAGCAGTTGGCTCAGCATCTGAAGACGGGAGGAACAACGGGTTTCCCACTGACAGTGACCACTCGGCATGCACCACAGGCCCAGCCCACAGCCCATGCAGTGGAAACTCACATCCAGCAGAGCCTGGTGTCAGGTGTAGCTATGTGTAAAGGAAAATGGCTCTCAGCAATCAAAAGGGAAACTAAAAAATTAAATAAATCATCCCACACAAACACAGAAGTTATTGCTTTTCTAACAGCCTCTTTGCTATGGGAGAAGTCTCTTTCCAGGGCATGAACTCAGGTGGGGTCTTCGCGAGTATCCTTGGGAACGGAGCTGGAGCTCAAGGGCCCCGTGCCCCTCCTCCACCGGGGACTGGTCTCTTATTTGCCCCTTTCGGGCTGAAGGCTGTCGAATAAGCACTTCAGCTGCTCTTCACCAAGGTGGATTTTATCTTCCAGCTCCCGCTGCTCGATGATGAGGGCCGACTTCATCTTCACGAAGTGCTCATAGTCCGCGAGGCTCTCCTCGCTCAGATAGTTGGCCAAAATGTCAAAGACGATGCGCTCGCGGCGGTCCAGGTTCTCCTTGAGCTCCTTGGCATCCTCGTGCTGCTGGATCAGGACTCTCTGCTTCTCAAGCAGTGATTGCTGTTGACAGACAAACAAGCCTGTTGAGGACCAGGATGAAAGCCGGGGCACTGGCCAACCCTTGAAGACACTGGCAACTTGTGGGCTGGTCCCACAACTTAACGATGGAAACCCTGATGCCACCAGAGATCCGATGGGGTCCACACAGACAAACCCAGGGCCCAGGGCCTGGGGGCATGTGTCTCATGGCTGCAGCGGGCCAGCCTGAGGCCCCCAGAAGCTGCCCACAGGCCTCTCTGGGTTTCCTCTTGCTGTCTGAGCCTGACTCTCTCCCACCTGCCTTGAATGGTGAGCAGAAGAGTCACCAAGGGACTCACAACGACAGAATTCTGAGATGCTGCAAAGGGCAAAGGACTGTGGGGCCCTCTTGGCGTCAAGGTCCGCTCCATGGGAACACCGTGGGACAGCTGGCCACATGGGAGGACTCGAGAGGAATTCAGGGCAGGCTTGCTAAACGCTCCTGGCAGAAGGAGGAGAAGCCCTCGAGCCTGCAGAGCATGTCTGCACACAAGGAAGCCTGAGGGTGGAGAAGACGCAGTGCTGGGCACGGGTGTCGGCCAGCAGCCCCCTTGGGCACAGTGCCACCCTGACCTAGCTAGTTCCACGACACAGTTACTAAGCACTCGGCTGAGTGCAGAAGGGCACCGTCTCCAAGCCCAGCACCAGGACAGCGTTCTGCGTAGCCCAAATCACCCTCACCTGGAGAAAGGGGAGGGGTGCTTCTTCTGCTCCCCTTCTGAGAGAGGTTAAGATGTTTTATTCATGATACAGATGAACATTCTGAAGGCCTGTTCTGTGCAAACAAAACTAGCTGTTTTACTGATATTTGGCCTATGAGGTAAAAGCCAACAAGGCAGCTATTATTTCTCTTGGTTCATATGTGAAAGGACGAAAAGACAGACCCACTGAGAAACGCCTTGAGAAAGTTAGGTGCACTGTCTGGTTCCTTCTAAACTGATGTATGCCCTCTTGTTAAATCACAGCTACAACAACCACAAGGAAACAGCTATCATTGAGTACTTACGATCGTCAGCAGGCAGGCATGTCTGTTACGGACTTATACATGGTAAAAGAAAAGTAAAAAAAACAACATGATTTTTCTAAGAAGAGACAATTATCAGTAAGAGTCAACAGGAATATCTGAAAAGATGTCAAAAAGAGGTAACAGTTCTTTGAGAAGATCCTGCAGCCCTGCAGTCCAATGATGTTCAACTCCCTGCATCTGATAAGCACCTTTTCCCCTCAATTAAAAGGAAGGAGGCCAGGCGCAGTTGCTCACACCTGTAATCCCAGCACTTTGGGAGGCTGAGGTAGGCAGATCACTTGAGCTCAGGAGTTCCAGACCAGCCTGGCCAACATGGTGAAATCCTGTCTCTACCAAAAAAATACAAAAATTAGCTGGGCATGGTGGCATGCACCTGTGAGCTCAGCTACCTGGGAAGCTGAGGTGGGAGAATCTCTTGAACCTCGGGAGGCAGAGGCTGCAGTGAGCCGAGATCGCACCACTGCACTCCGGCCTGGGCAACAGAATGAGACTCTGTCTCAAACAAACAAACAAACAAACAAACAAACAAACAAACAAACTAACTAACTAACTAAAGAAACAGAAAAGGAAGGAGACGGTATAGAGCGTGCACTGTCTCGACAAGGTCTGCAGGAGGAGGTGGACAGGCCATGTGGAAGCTATGCTAGGCTCCAAGGAGCTGACTTTCACGACACTTGAAAAACAGCCTTCCCAAGAGACCAACCCCCATTTCCAAGTCAGACGCATCTGCATTTACCCGATCACCGGGAGAAGCGCTGTCATCCAAATTATTGAGGGCATTCTCCACCCGGGCCAGGCGGCCTGACAGTGACAGCAGGAGGTTCACCACTTTGTCCAGGTCTCCAATGAACATCCGGAACTTGTCAAACTCGCTGGGCTTACAGACGCCTTTCACGATGGCCTCCACCTCGGCCCCCAGCACAGCGTTGGCCTGTACGTCCTCCAGCAGGCTCTCGCGGGCTTCCCGGAGCACCTGCAGCTTGCGGCTGATGCTCTCAATGAGCTCCTGCTGTTGGGCATGGGATGGCAAGGGAACACGGAGACACTGGTTAGGCCGGCCCCCACCCTGGCCACACTGCTCACTGCCACCTTGGCACACCTATGTGAAAGGTGGCGCAGCCGACCTGCGTGAAAGCTCACTTTTGCATCATCAAATAAGAGGGGATTTATACGATTAAGGGAAAGAAGAATGACTCCTAATGACACTATTGGCGTTTAAAAATAAAATAAACCTGTTCTCGTTCTGTTCATGCCCTATTAGAGAACATCGGAGTTGTGGCCCCGATGCTCGTCATGGTAGATGCAGTTTCAACCCATACGTTTGGAAGGAGTCACAGACCTATGTATTCTGTCCTTTGGAATTTTCTAATTTAATGATTCACATAGAGAGAAAGTAGTGAGTCTTATGTCCAGCACTGAATTCCATGATTAGAAAGTGTCCTGTACATATAATTATTGTCACTAGCAATTATTTTTATTTATTTTTTTATTTTTGAGACAGGGTCTTGCTCTGTTGCCCAGGCTGGAGTGCAATGGCTTCCCGGGTTCAAGCGATTCTCGTGCCTCAGCCTCCTGAGTAGCTGGGATTACAGGCGTGTACCACCACGCTTGGCTAATTTTTGTATTTTTAGTAGAGACGGGGTTTCACCATGTTGGCCAAGCTGGTCTTGAACTCCTGACCTCAGGTGATCCACCCACCTTGGCCTCCCAAAGTGCTGGGATTACAGGTGTGAACCACCGGGCCTGGCCTAGCAATTAAAATTTTACTTGCTAAAGACAAAAAAAAAAAAAAAAAAGAGAAGAGAAAAAAATTTTAATTGCTAATACTAGCATATAAAAATTAAGACCAATAAAGGGATACGAATGAACTTAACAGTCTTTTACTATAACCTACTGATTTCAACTTGACCAAAATGCAAACAGATGACTGTTTTAAAAATTGTAGTAAAATATATGTAACATAAAGCTTGCCATCTTGACCACTTTTCAGAGCATAGTTCTGTGGTGTGTGGTACATTCATGCTGCGATGTACCTGTCACCACCATCCATCTCTAGAACTCTTTCATCTTCCCCAACTGAAAGTGCATAACTATTAGACACTAACAGTCTACGCCCTTTCCCATCAGCCTTCTAAATGGCGACATTGTTTTACTTGTTTAGAGAAGCAGTCTTGCTATGTTGCCCAAGCTGTAGTGCAGTGGCTACTCACAGACACGACCATAGCGCACTACAGCCTTGAACTCCTGGCTTCAAGTGGTCCTGCCCTGATTCCACAATCTATGGGTAAAATGATCAGCCAGATGAGTATTCGGCAGGAAAAGTCAACCCCACAGCAGAAGAAACACATGCCAGATACAAGGCAGCCTATTTCCTGATTGCGTGAGATCTTTCCCCCACATGGATGCATTTATTTTATTTTATTTTTATTTTATTTTTTGAGACAGGGTCTCACTCTGTTGCCCAGGCTGGAGTGCAGTGGCATGATCACCACTCACTGCAGCAGTGACCTCCTGGGCTCAACCAATCCTCCCACCTCAGCCTCCCAAGCAGCTAGGACCATAGGCATGCACCACCACACCCAGATAATTTTTTTATTTTTGTAGAGACGGGGTCTCTCCATGTTGCCCAGGCTGGTCTTAAACTTTTACCTGCCCAAAGCAAGATCTAATCTTCCCCAACCTTTCCATAAAGAAATCCTCCACCACCTTGAATGACTGCAGGTCTTAAGATCCCCATATTCTGGAAGGGTCCTGCAGCACACCTTAGGGGGAAGGAACGCTACACAGAGAGGCCAACAAGAATCTCAACAGGCAGACGTTGTGGCTTTCTCCTCGGTCTGTTGGGACTGGATTGTAGTCTTTTTGTCCAATCACATTTCTACACAGATTTCTATCAGGCCTATCCAATGAAGGCTCCATAAAAGGCCCAAGAAGACGGGGCTGGGGCCTTCCTGACGGGTGTCACGACAAGAAGGTTCCTGGAGGGTGGAGCACCCAGGGAGGGCATGGAAGCTCTTCTGCACCCCTCTCCCCATGCCTCGCCCTACACATCTCTTCATCTGTATCCTCTGTAACATTCTTTATCATAGATGTAAATGTTTCCCTGAGTTCTGTGAGCCACTCTAGCAAAGTAATGGAAACTAAAGAGGGGGTCATGGGAACCCCAACTTGACGGTGGTTGGTCAGAAGTCCCTGAGACTCAGACTTGCGACTGGTGTGTGTGGGGGGTACAGTATTGGGGACTGAGCCCTCAATCCGTGGGATGAGACGCTACCTCCAATTTGACAGTGTCACATCTGAACTGAATCAGAGGCCACCCAGCTGGTGTCTGCTGCAGAAGTGACTGCTCGCTGGGTGTGTGGGAAACCCCCCTCACACATGTGGTCACTGAAGTCTTCTGTGTTGGTTGCTGTGGCATGAGAGCAGAGGAAAAGTGGTTTGTGCCTTTTCCTACTCACTACCTATCTGGAGAGACTAAGTTGAGAATCTCACAGCTGAGAATGTGGCCAAATTTTAGATATTCATCACTTGAGGGAAAAGCAAAAAACAGGAAACAGGCATGAAGAACTTCCCAAATTCCTGATACCAATGCTAGTCTGAAGGAAGACTACAAGCAATGCAGGTAACTGTGGATAAGGAAGGACGCCCGCCAGGGCTGCTCGGGAATTTTTTTTTTTTTTTTTTTTTGAGACGGAGTCTCGCTCTGTCACTCAGGCTGGAGTACAGCCGCGCGATCTCGGCTCACTGCAAGCTCCGCCTCCTGGATTCATGCCATTCTCCTGCCTCAGCCGCCCGAGTAGCTGGGACTACAGGCGCCCGCCACCACGCCCGGCTAATTTTTTGTATTTTTAGTAGAGACGGGGTTTCACCATGTTAGCCAGGATGGCCTCCATCTCCTGACCTCATGATCCGCCCACCTCGGCCTCTGAAAGTGCTGGGATTACAAGCGTGAGCCACCGCACCCGGCCACTCAGGAATTTTTCAGTGCCATTATTCTTCAGCAATTACGGAAATGTAGATTTTATACTGGTGCATGAACATGTGCCCTCAAAACCTACCTCAGCTGAGCTAATTTGAAACTGGGCTCTCTGGAAGGAGTCCAGATTTCTTTATTGGCTCTTTTACATGTCATATGCAAATTTTTATGGAAACCATTTCCCCTTTGTTAAAGGGCCATTGTATAAAGAACAGCCGTTGGCTTTCAAAGATTTCTGAGACAAGACCTGGCCTGGGACAGCGCACAGATCAGTGGCTGTCCACACCACCCAGGGTGCTGAAGGGCTCACCACTGTGGTCCATACTGTCTGGCAGGCCCATCTGCTATTTCTTGCAGCGTGTGGCCTTCCGGGAGGCTCAGGTAAGAGCCTGCAACGGTAGAGACCAGGCACACAGCCACTCTCACCCCTCCACTAAGAATGAGCCCTGGGCCATTCATTCCCTTTCTCCACCTTTTGTTCCCTTCTATAGGGGAAACAGGGTCTATTCTGTCTGGGCCCTGCACTCACCTCCTGGTTCCCGGGAAAAGCCATAATTCTCAAAGATTCTAAACTTAAACCAATCAGCTATCTGGTTCAACTCAACACGGTGCCCTCTTTTCTGGGCAGAGTCCTTCTGAGCTGCCCCAAGTATAAAACCGTATCTTGTCGTCTCTGTGTGATGCTTCTCTACCAGCCACCAGAGTCCCCTGCTGCACCCCTGCCTGGAGCTTCCACTCTCTCAACTCTGTCCTTAGTCTTCTCCTAAAACAGAGGGTCCCCTGATTTGGCTCTCAGCTCTATGACCACCTAGCAATGCTGTGACTGGGACAACTGTGGTCCCCCTGGGAATGTTGGAAGCCTACAGAATTAGGGTCTCATATGTTCCCCTGAAGCAGCTACAGATCAGGTGGCCTGCTAAGTCCCCATCTGTGCTGTGCTCGCTTCCTCCCTGAACACGCCTCCGCCTGTGCATGCGTTGCAGGAATGTGCGACGTCGTAAGCGTGTGGCTGCGGGAAAGCAGGGAGAAAATGTAATGCAGCAGTGGCCGCTTTGTCAAATCAAGCAGGAAAACAGGACTGCTGAGTCATTAGCACCATAGAGAGCTGGGATGTATAGCACGTGCTTCTGGTGCAGGTGCCCAACTCACACTTGCTGAACTAAAGTGAGGCCAACTTCCAGACCACAGTGACTCACTCAGTTCCGGAGCCACACTTCTGGTGAGGAGGCTTCCCAGCATCTCCAGCCTCCCAAAGCAGGTGGACAGAGTGCCCCACAGATGAGGGCGGCAGAATCAAGGCATGCCGCTTCTGAAATTCATTATATCATGAAAAACAAAGGCATGCGAGCAAAGAATGCAGTTCTCTAAACCTAGGGTGTGGCCCAAATTCAAACGGTCCAGATGGTATGATTTTCCTGGTTCTGTGTGGAAAAACTGAACACGTTTTGGATTCTTTATTATTTTTTAAAAGAGGAATGTGCAACCAGAATGAAGCGAATGGTACTGTGTGCCAGACGGAGGGCCCGTAAAAGCCCCAAGACCCAAACCCTTAATTTTCATTTCCCTTTTTAATACCTTGAACCAAAAAGTTATCACCTTCTAGCCTGGAAGCGGTGGCTCACGCCTGTAATCCTAGCACTTTGGGAGGCTGAGGTGGGTGGATCACTTGAGGTTCGAGACCAGCCTGGCCAACATGGTGAAACCCCATCTCTACTAAAAATAGAAAAATTAGCAAGGCTTGGTGGCAGGTGCCTGTAATCCCAGCTACTCGAGAGGCTGAGGTAGGAGAATTGCTTGAACCCGGGAGGCAGAGGTTGCAGTGAGCTGAGAGTGTGCCACTGCACTTCAGCCTGGGTGACAGAGGGAGACTCTATCTCAAAAAAAAGTTACCACTTTCTAATGTGAAAATAATTTTCCTTTATCTGAGGCAGGGGGATCGCTTGAGGCCAGGAGATCAAGGCTGCGGTGGGCCATGATTGCACCATTGCACTCCAGCCTGCATGACAGAGCAAGACCCTGTCTCAAAAATAAATAAGATAAAATGAAAGAGAATGGTGACTAAACTAATTTGACATTGGATCCTATTGAAACAGCAAAGAGACGTTTGTGGAATGGCTCAAGATTAGAACATAGAACTAACAACAGAGGGCTTCACTAATATGACCTCAAATTCCACTGTCCTGAGGGAAAGCTGAACACAAACGCCCTGGGACACGTGGTGCAGGGTCTGCGCTGGGACAGGATGGTGTGATCCGGATGCCTGCCCCTGCCTGGACACGCGCACGCTGTCATTTGGGATGGACTCTCCTACCTTCTTCACCGACAGGTCGTGGTCCAAGTCGCTTCCCGAATCCTCTTCATGCTCCTGCTGCTCCTGCAGGTCCTTCATCTTGATCAGCAGCTCTGCCTTGGGGGCCGACGTGCTGTAGTAGGTAGAACTGGTGGCCAGGGACACGGCCACAGGCACGCTGGGCTCCTCTTTCCTGGGTAAAGGTGTGGGAACTTCAATGAGCTGGGACTGTGCACGCAAACGGCCCCTCTGCCACACCCCCTGGGTTGTGACAAATCAACACTGGTGCTCACGAAAGGACACCAGCCAGGGCGATGAGACAGCCAAAGGGGGAAAAATAAGTAGGTAACAAGGTTAAAACTAAAGACAATCAACCCTGCCAAATGGATACTCGTAAGTGTATGAAATGTAGTTTTTAAAAAAGGCAAAAACTCAAATAAGCAGGAATATCTAAGAATCTCTGCTACAGAGGTGAGAGCACAGATGATCTCTAACAGGAGCCTGAGTTGATGAGGACAAGGACATGTGTGACGCTATCTACAAACACCAACCCTTCTCCCTTCCTCCCAGCAGCCCTGTCGGCGCCCTCCTGCCTGGGTCCACTTGGTCCAGCTGCTCCTCCCTGGCTGCGTGTCATACCCACTCCACCTTCCTACCCATGAATGATGCTGTGCTGGCACAACACATGTCAGCAGCAGGGAAGATGCCACCACGCATGCCTTTGTGGTCAAGTGGCTGAAGGAGATACGCTGAAAGTGCTACTTACAAAACCAATTAAAATACATTTGTTCAGGCAGGTGTAAATTGTTGTAATTTTTTTTCATTTCTATTTCAAGAGATGGGGTCTTGCTCTGTCACTCACACTGGAGTGCAGTGGCACCATCATAGCTCACTGCAGCCTCCAACTCCTGGGCTCAAGTGATCCCCCCACCTCAGCCTCTCGAGTAGCTGGGACTACAGGTGTCTACCACCACGCTCGGCTAATTTTTTGTACTTTTTGTAGAGACCGGGTTTTGCCATGTTGCCCAGGCTGGTATTGAATTCATGGGCTTAAATGATCTGCCTACCTTGGTCTCCCAAAGTGCTGGGATTACAGGTGTGCACCACTGCACCTGGCCAAATTATAATAATTTTTAAAAATGCAGATGTAAAAAAATTTCAAATAAAGTTTTAAAAAACCATTTCATAAAGAAACGCATATATATTCAATCTAAGCCTTCATTCTCATGTTGGCACTAGGGACATGTCGGGGCTGGATGACTCTCTGTGGTGGGGGGCCTCCTGTGCACTGTACATGTTGAGCAGTGTTCCTGGGTTCCACCCAGCAGATGCTCGGAGCACCTCTCCTCACAGCGACATTGCCAACTGTCCCCCAGGGTAGACAACGGCCCCCACTGAGAACAGCTGGCTTAGGAGAAAGGAGACCTGTGGGCATCATCAGAAATCCTGCTGGCCTCAGGCCAAGGCAGCTTGGGGGTCTGCAGTGTGTATTTTCATGTCAGGCCCAAAGCCGTTAACCCTCCATTTCTCTTTCAGGAGGCTCACAAAAAAGCCAAAAAGTGCTAAGCATCGAGGAGCCCTTATGAGAATCTGTCTTCCCTAAAAGCACGCATGAAAAGAGAGAGGTATGCCCCCTTTCCCTTTACAAGCCTAAGAGATGCCAGGCAGAGTCATGCCCAAGCTGGGAGGCCACGTCTGCTCACCTCTCCTCTGTGCTTCTAGGAGAGGGGATTTTGGGGAGCAGCTTCCTCCGTTGCTGGGCTTCTTCCAGGAGGTGCTCGTCTTTGGGGAAGATGCCTTCCATCAAGTCCATAGTGGTTTTGATCTTCACACTGGGATCCAAGATGTCGGCCAGGGACTTATCCTTCCCCACGATCTCCCTGGCCAGCTCCTCCGACTTCAGGTCTTCCACAGTCTTCTCTTTGGCCTTCATGTAGCTGAGCCCTGGAGGCGAGGCGCAGCGGTCTTTCTCGGGGGGCACCTGGGTGCCTAGGGGCTGGGGCTCAGCTGGCTGGGCCCTATGTGGGGCCTCGGGCTCAGCACCCTGCCGCGTGTACAGGCAGAAGCGGGAGTAGAACTGCTCTGACGTGCTCAGCGTCTTGATCTGGTCTTTCTCCAGCCCGTGGGGCAGGGCTGGTGGCTCTGCGGGGCATGCCAGGCTCTGGCGGCTCTCCTTCTCTGGCTGGCTCTCTGAGTGCACGATCTTGATGGGCACCATCTTCACCGTGGTGTTGTTGTCCATCACCCGCTCAATTCTGGAAGATGAACAGTCTGCTGAAATCGCAAAGCATGCTCCAGCCACAGACCCTGATTGACGCATCCCCTGCCCTCCCCTCTGGATGGGAACCTGACTCAAAGGCGCTAGCCAGCCACCCAACTGGAAGGAGCCTCTGTGATCCCACATCCTGGATAAGGCAAAGCCCTCAAGAAGCTCCCTCTGACTCCTACCTCCGCCTTCCAACCCCAGCATCCCTTCTATGCTCAAACCACCAATGCCACCCCCGAGGCATCCCGAGGTGTCCTCCAGGGGTTTGTGGGGGGCTGTGAGGACTATTTAATACCATTTGTCATTCCGCCAATGATAATGCAAACTTTAACAAGCCCTGTTCGGTTAAACGTTCTTTTGTAGGGGAAGCCTGCAGTGGATGGACATTTTCCAGGATTCCCATCCGTCCTTAGATTGGTGCAGGCCCGCGGGTTCCTACGTAGTTCTCAGGGCCTGAGGAGAGCTCTTCTCCGGAGTGGTCGTGCTTGGAGTCAGGCCAAAGCCCCCCACCACCCTACTTGGGAGAAGCTCCTGTGCCATGTGCAGGGCAGCCCACCCCACACTGTCCTTGTACCCCCCCGCCCGCTGTGCTTCAAGCTAGCGTTGCACAGATTTGCACACCAGTGAGATATGATCTCGCAGTAAGCAGTGAGTCATCGGTTCTGTATTACTCCCAAAGGGCACAGTTTTGCTTTTTTTAAAAAAAGTTTCAGCCAGGCGTGGTGGGTCATGCCTGCAATCCCAGCACTTTGGAAGGCTGAGGCGGGTGGATCACTTGTGGTCAGGAGTTCGAGACCGGCCCGGCTAACATGGTGAAACCCCGTCTCTACTAAAAATACAATTTTTTTTTTTTTTTAGACGGAGTCTCGCTCTGTCGCCCAGGCTAGAGTGCAGTGGCGCGATCTCGGCTCACTGCAAGCTCCGCCTCCCGGGTTCACACCATTCTCCTGCCTCAGCCTCTCCGAGTAGCTGGGACTACAGGCGCCCGCCACCACGCCCGGCTAATTTTTTTGTATTTTTAGTAGAGACGGGGTTTCACCGTGGTCTCGATCTCCTGACCTTGTGATCCGCCCGCCTCGGCCTCCCAAAGTGCTGGGATTACAAGCGTGAGCCACCGCACCCGGCCATAAAAATACAAAAATTAGCCAGGTGTGGTGGTGTGCACCTGTAATCCCACCTACTCGGGAGTCTGAAGCATGAGAATCGCTTGAACCTGGGAAGCAGAAGTTGCAGTGAGCTGAGATCACACCACTGCACTCTAGCCTGGGCAACAGAGCAAGACTCCATCTCAAAAAAAAAAAAACTTTCTGGATGAAAGGGACTAGAGAGGCACCTAAAGCATCCCTGGGAGACTGGGGGAGAGAGAACAGGAGGAACAGGCCCAGCAATGCCACAGTCCCTTGTCTGCGGCAGCCCTGCACCTGCTGCTCTCAGCAGCACCGTGCTGGACCACGCTGACCAGGGCCATCTCAGCCAAGAGCTTTTCAGAGCACTGGAGAAGCAGCCCCATATGCTGGTGGTCAGGAGGGAAGCAAAAAGAAACAGGCCAAACTCCACAACCCCAAATTTGGATGTGTTTCTAATGAAGTCAACCCAAAACTGCCCCTACGACGTTACACAAATGAATCCAATTATCCACAGATAATTTAGAGCCACGATGCTCTAAATTTAATGCTGTTTTTCTCTCTTTCACTGGTGACTGGGAATGCAGGAGGGCTCTTTCCCTATCAAGGGAGTGGTGCTCAGGCTGAGATGAACTAACTGTGTATTTTCCTCCCTCTCTCCAGTAGGGTCCATTAACATCTGATGTGTTTTATCTAGGGACTCACAGACACCTCACAACTGCTTCCTCATGAAGAAAATTTACAAAGTCTAACTGTGGAAAATACCATTTAGATAGGTCAGACTCATGAAGGAAAACCCTGGCTAGGCACAGTGGCTCACACCTGGAATCCCAGCACTGTGGGAGGCTAAGGTGGGAGGATGCTTGAGCCCAGGAGTTTGAGACCAGCCTAGGTAACATAGTGAGACCTCCCCACCTCTCTGTTAAAAAATATAATAATAATAAAAGAAGGAGGAAAACCCGGCCACCTTATCCAAGCACCAGCAAACACAGACCCCTCTGCACTCCCTTCACACCCGCCCCCCGCCCCCGGAGAAGCTCTGCTTGTCTGTTACTGACTTTCACACCAGCCTGTATTGATATCTTCCCCCTTTTGTGCAGAAATTTGATGTGCACAATAGAAAAAAATTAAACAACATAAACAAATCTCCTTTCACATGTTTTAAAATATTGGGAAAGAGGCCGGGCCCGCCCCTGTAATCCCAGCACTTTGGGAGGCTGAGGCAGGCAGATCATCTGAGGTCAGGAGTTTGAGACCAGCCTGGCCAACATGGTGAAACCCCGTCTCTACTAAAAATATAAAAATTAGCCTGGCGTGGTGGCAGGTGCGTGTAATCCCAGCTACTCAGGAGGCTGAGGCAGCAGAATCACTTGAACCCAAGAGTCAAGATCGCACCACTGCACTCCAGCCTGGGCGACAGGGAATAATAATGATAATAATATAAAATACATTACCAGGAAAGAAAAAAACCAAATCTCGTATCTCCCACGGGTTCACATACACTTTCCAACAAAGCCTCTATTCCTGATCATTTTTTAACAGAAATGGTCTCTCTTCTTAAAAACGGTCTTGACTTCCACATGAGAACAGTTTCATGAGCCTTGACTTCAAAATACGGACAGAACACAGTGGATCGGACCTTCCAGCGACCAGCCCTCATCAACTCACAAATTTCTCCTGGTAATGAGCTGTGCAGTCTGAGATCTTATTATAGCAGCCTGAAAGGAGTAAGACACTTTCCTTTCAGAACCTTACAATGTTACCAATTGAAAGGATATCTGAATGATCTTTAGATACATTTTAAATGATGTAAAGCCCACTTTTGGCCCACAGAGAAAACTGTGGTTACAATGCCTCCGCTGGAGATACAGGATCAGTATCAGTCATGTCCTTTCTCTGCTGAGTTATTTAGAAGCTAAGAAAAAAAATTATTTGAGACTCTAGAGCAGCGAGGTCCCACAGAGTTTTCTGCAGCGATGGGAATACCTGTTATCTGTCCTGTCCAGGACGGCAGCCACCCGCCACACCTGGTGTGACTGAGGACCTGCATTCATCGACTTGGTTTTCTTTTTCCCACGTTTACTCAGCACAGGGGACGGTGGGTCCTGTGCTGGGCGTGCGGCTCTACAGCAGGGTTCCCAGCCTAAGAGCAGCTGGCATCTGCAGTCGGACAATGCTCTGTGGGGGCCGTCCATGCACTGCAGACCCTGAGTGGCCTCCCTGGGCTCCACCACTAGATGCAGACAGCACCCCCCACTCCCATCCCACCTTAGGACAACAAAAACTGTCTCCAGACATTGCCCAATGTCCCCCGGGGGCCAAAATCACCCTCCACCTCCTAGGTTGAGAGCCACTGCTCCAGAGAATGAGGCAGAAGTTCTCCCCCTTCTTCCATTTCTCAATCCTTCAAGGCACTCAAGGAGGTGGTATTTGTGTGTGAAGAAAGCTAAACAGCCGGTGCTCTTTTCTGCACAGGGTCTCACTCTGTCACCCAGGCTGGAGTGCAGTGGTGCCATCCTGGCTTACTGCAGCCTTGACCTCCAGACTCAGGTGATCCTCCTACTTCAGCCTCCTCCCTGGGAAGCTGGGACTATAGGCACGCACCACCACACCTGGCTAATTTTTTGTAGTTTTAGTAGAGACAAGGTTTTGCCACGTTGCCTGGGCTAGCCTCGAACTCCTTCAGCTCAAGCGATCCACCTGCCTTGACCTCTCGACGTGTTGGGATTACAGGCGTGAGCCACCATGCTGGGCCTAGTGCTCTTGAAAGGTCAAGTTCCTGCCTGACATTCATCGACATCTCAATGGATGCAATAATTCCATGCCTGAAATCCTGATGATAGCACCATGAAATGTGAATGAGTATCCTTCTGCTTTAACAAAAGGTATATCCCCGCTTAGCTTTCTAACATTTAAAAAAAATCTGGAAAAAAAGGAGTAAGAAAATACCGGACACCATGAAAAATACCAACTTCACCTAAAGGTCGCATGCTTAGGGTAAACTCAATTCCAATCACAAATATTGACTGCATTAAAACAACAACAACAACAACAACAAAAACAGACCTCTACCCTGCAGATGCTTGTGGGTAATGCAGATATAAATGCATCTGGCTTGGAGGAAGGGGAAGATGTATCACCTATTCACATCTACCCCTGTTCCCGGCAGGAAACAGCAGCCCCCCAATGAGATAAAAATCCAACCACCACTGAAGCTTCACTTTCTGTCCACACAGTTATTCCCCAGTACTGACTTTAAGTCCAACGCCTTGAGCTAAAGCAAGGTGCCCAGGTGACTCCCCAGAAAGACCCACTGAGAACCCGCGTCCCACAGAAGGAGCCTCATGGGGAGGGAACGCCGTCGCAGGACAGTACCTGGTTGAATCCTCATCCTGGATGAGCAGGGGAGGTTTGTCCGTCAGCTTCTGGGGGGCGAACTGGGGCGAGGGGGAGCGCGAGGTCTCCATGGTGGCCGTCTGCAGGCGCAGGTGCTGCTGCTTGGGAGGGAGCAGTGCTTCTGGCAGAGGACGTGATGCGTCCCCACTCACATGCTGGCTTCCACGCTCACAGACAGTGGCCTTTGGGGTGTCCTGGGGCTGGGCACTGCTGAACACAGAGGGGCTGTGGGAGAGGGACAGGCGGGCCACACATACATCCAGGGACACAGGGGATGGCGTTGGGAAGGGCCTGCCGAGGACGGCCAGGGGGGCGTCAGCAGGTGCGCCGTCTGTGGCCCTGTATCTCCTGGGCTCGCGCTTGGGTGGCGGTGGCCTCTGTGGGGCTGGCCTCTTGGAGAGCAGGGCTGAGCTCACTGGCCACGAGTCTTGTCCTCGAGCATGCAGGGGTGAGCCAGGGCTCTGGGCTCGGGGTCCCAAGTCTGCTGGGGTGCTCTCCTCCGAGTATCTATAATCTCGAGGTAGGGTTCCCGCTCGGCCCCGGCCCTCCCGGGGCAGCTCTGGGGCTCCCCCGGAGTGAGATAGTTCAGAGAATGCGGGTGGGTTCGGTGCCTGCTGACTCGGTGGGTGCTGCTGTGATCCTGGGCTGCCTTCCCGACACTGGGCATCTGCTTGTCTAGAGGAAGAACAAGTACAAATTAATCAATGATTCCAATAACACCTTCCCACCACAAGGGACTGGACCTGCATCTTCACAATCCCCTTAAGCCACTTTCAGGAGTTAAATCCATATGCACTTTCCCACACCTGTCGCCACCGCAACTCCTCATGCAAGGTGGGGAGTCGTGACACACCTCAGACAACATGAGGCCGTCGACTGGCATGTCCCACAAGGGAACATGAAGCATTCAAGACACAGGCGCAAACATCACACACAGACACACATGCACACACAAATTGCATTTGTTTTTGCAGGAATAAATGAACAAAAATTTTAGGAACAACATTAATGTTTGTGGAAATTCTCACATATGGCTAGAATCAGAAATATTTACTTCAAGTCACAGTATTTTTATGTGGCTTATGGGAAATTGCCATATACAAAGGGGTAAACCTTTCTAAGATGAGGGGCAAATCAATTCTTTAATAAAACCTTGAAAATCAGTATTGTATTATGAAAATTAAGACCAACAAAGGCTCTTTTTAAGAGTTGGGGTCTCGGTCTGTCACCCAGGCTGGAGTACAGTGGTGTGATCATAGCATGCTGCAGCCTCGAACTCCTGGACTCAAGCAATCCTACCACCTCAGCTTCCCAAGTAGCTGAGACTATAGGTGCCCACCACCATGCTTGGCTAACTTTCAAAATTTTTGTAGAGATGGGATCTCACTGTGTTGCCCAGGCTGGTCTCAAACTCCTGGGTTCAAGTGATCCTCTTGCCTGTCTCCCGAGTAGCTAGAACTACAGGCGTGCGCCACCACTCCTGGCTAATTTTTGTATTTTTAGTAGAGATGGGGTTTCACCATGTTGGCCAGGCTGGTCTTGAACTCCTGTCCTCAAGGGATCCACCTGCCTCAGCCTCCCAAAGCGCTGGGAGGTCTGGTCCCAAAGTGTTGGGAGGGCAGGTCTGCTCTCAGCTTAGAGGAAGCTGAAGACACAGCACAGGCTTAGAAAACAAGCTGTAACCAAATAGCTCAAGCTCAGAGCTTCAGACAACAGCAACCCCACTCAGAGAAGTCGGATTTCTCATGTGCACCAGGCAGACACAAACAGAAACTCTTAGCTTGAAGTGTTATCAAAATAACTTGAACGGCTGGGCGCAGTGGCTCACATCTGTAATCCCAGCAATTTGGGAGGCTGAGGCGAGTGGATCACTTGAGGTCAGGAGTTCGAGACCAGCCTGGCCAACATGGTGAAGCCCCGTCACTACTAAAAATACAAAAATTAGCCGGGCATGGTGGCATGTACCTGCAATCCCAGCTACTCGGGATGCTGAGGCACGAGAAGTGCTTGAACCTGGGAGGTGGAGGTTGCAGTGAGCTGAGATCATACCACTGCACTCCAGCCTAAGTGACAAAGCAAGATTCCGTCTCAAAAAACAAAACAAAACAAAACAAAACAAAACTTGAACACAGCTATGCATGGGTTAGAGAACAATACATCTGTCTGGTTATAAAACACAGAATGACATTAAAATACTGCCAAACTGATTTGCATTCTGAGAAGTGCTCTCACAGGTCGGATGTCTCCCCCACATTGCATTTCCATATTCAATGGTTCAGTATTCAATATTCCATTTCATTTCGATATTTCTTTTTTTTTTTTTTTTTTTTTGAGACAGGGTCTTACTCTGTTGTCCAGGCTGGAGTGTACAGTCTGGGCTCACTGCAGCCTCTACCTCCTTAGCAGGTGATCCTCCCACCTCAACCTCCCCAGCAGCTGGGACCACAGGTGCGCACCACCATGCCCAGCTAATTTTTGTATTTTTGTAGAGATGGAGTTTCACCACGTTGCCCAGGCTGGTCTCAAACTCCTGGACTCAAGGGATCCATCTGCCTTGGCCTCCCAAGTGCTGGGATTACAGGTGTGAGTCACTGCGCCCAGCCTCAATATTTCAGCATTCAATAATTCCTTTCATTCCAAAGAGGTGAAGTACACTTGAACTTTTTTTCCCTTTAAAACTCCTGAAATCTATCAGCCATAGACCCACTTGAAAGCACGTGGTACCCGTTATTTGAAAGTGCCATGTATTAGTTCGTTTTCATGCTGCTGATAAAGATATACCTGAAACTGGGAACAAAGTGAGGTTTAATTGGACTTAGAGTTCCACATGGCTGGGGAGGCCTTCGAATCATGGCAGGTGGTGAAAGGCACTTCTTACATGGCAGTGGCAAGAGAAAACGGAGGAAGCAAAAGCGGAAACCCCTGATAAACTCATCGGGTCTTGTGAGACTTATTCGCTATCATGAGAATAGCAGGGGAAAGACCAGCCCCCATGATTCAATTACTTCCCCCTGGGTCCCTCCCACAACACGTGGGAATTCTCAGAGACACAATTCAAGTTGAGATTTGGGTGGGGACACAGCCAAACCGTATCACATCACCACATCACAGAAACAGATAATTAAATGAACTACAATTTATTGCTAAGATCCAAGTGCCTTTTGTCACCCACTGATTAAAAAGGAACTCTATTTGCAAAGTGCCTTCTGCAGAAGTGCTCCGAGATCCACCCACAAACGAAAGAGAACGCACCTGCAGGGAGCAAAGGCCCTGTGAGAAGTGAACAATGACATGGAGCAAGAAACCCACTGAGAAACTGGACGGCAGGCTGGCTCCTGGCTTCCCTCCTAATCAGAAGGTGCCCACAGGCTCCTTCCCATCTTCCTAGAGGGCCAAACTACAGGAGCTGGGCGCTCTGTTCTCAGGGGAGTGGCGTGTGCTGCATCGTCACTTCCCACGCCAGAAGTGCAGCATGGGGCGCTCCATCCCAACACTGCACTTCATTCAGACCTGCAGCAGCACAGCAATGTCTGGACCAAGTTTGCCCCCCACCCCCACCTTGCAAAGTCAAACTATAAAATCACTAAGTGGTTTTTATTGTCACAGTTGATAAGAATCTGGGCAATCAGGGTCACCAACACAAACGAAGAAAAGGACCAAAAATGGGGACTGGGGACTCGCTGGGGTCATATTCCAACTTTTGTTTCTAACTGGTTCCAAGAGGCAGCTCTGTAGGTTGTGTGTGTGATTGGTCTACGTCGTGCTTGTACACAGATGCATGTCTATGTGTTAGATGCATGTCTATATGTTGTATGCATCTGGTGTGTATGTGCACAGATCTATGTGTAGATGTTGTCTGTGTCTATGTTGTGTGTGTGCAGATGCATGTTGTATGTGTGTAAATGTCTGTCTGTATGTACACTGTGTGTGTGCCTGGGCTGCCTATGTGTGTAGATGTATATCTCTGTGTAGATGTATGCTGTATGTGTATGGCTGGTTGTTTGTATGTGTAGATGTATGAGTCTGGGTTGTGTCTGAATGTACACGTGTCTGTGTGTAGATGTATGTTGTATGTGTATGCCTGGGTAGTACATGTGTGTAGATGCATGTCTCTGTGTCCATGTATGTTGTATGTGTGTGCCTGTGTTGTATGTTGTATGTGTGTGTAGGTATGTGCGCCTGTGTTGTGTCTGTGTGGAGATGTATGCTGTGAGTGTGTGCCCGGGTTGTATATGTTGTATGCATGTGTAGATACGTGTGTCTCTGTTGTGTCCGTGTGTAGACAAGTGTCTGTATATATGTATGTATTTCTCTTTGCCATACTTCTAAGGATAAAATAAATGGTGACAGCAAGATCCAGAGATAGAGCAAGCAAGGCACTAAGATGACTTAAGACTTTGTGTCTTCGCACAAGCTCCAGGAACCCACTGCAGCAGGAAGTTCGGCCACACAAAGGAACATTTCAAAGGCAGCTGCACTCTAGGATCCAATTGATATTCAGCCTTGGTTGGTGTTCATTCTCATGCAAAACATGCTAATGCCACGTTGCCAAGGAGACAGCTGCTTGCACAGTTCCCAGAGGGGAGAGGGCCGGCAGGCTCCAAGCAGCAGAGGCTTCAGAGATCTGCGACATGGAGCCCACGGCCCTGCCATTCTCCTAGGGCTGGCCGCCACTGAAGGAGACGGAGCATGAGGCTCTACAACAGCACCTCATAGCCAAACAGAACTTACATGAAGGGGACAAACCTGCAGGAGTCACCCAACATGCTATGACAGGACCGAAACCACTGTTAGGAAAAAAACAAACACTCTAGAGATCCTGTTGGCATTACTCTATTTTTGCTTCCACGATGAGACAGCCAGCCCCATCTCTGAATGCAAGGTCTCCTTGCACTGCTCCTGCCTCCACACAGCCCTCAGCATGGCTGGTTCCTTCTCACACAGCCCTCAGCTCTCCCAGTCCTGCCCTGACATCACCCCACCTCCAGGTCACGCCCCAGCAAGGGGACTCTCTCAAATCATCCCATTGCTCACCTGCCTCCACGCTCCTCCCTGGGCTGAAAGCACCTCTACAGAGGGCAGGGATCTGGGTTATTTCCTTCAGGGCCTTGCAAGCAAATATTTATTACATGCATTATGTTATGCCTTCACTTGAAATTCCCACAATGTAAATGCACTTGTTGCTTTCAATCACTTTCACTTTTTTGTGCAGAATTTTAAATGGAGAGAAGCTGCATTTTTTTTCAAGACACCATGGTTAAGTTCTCTGTGAAAGGACCTTGTGTATGAATGTTCCCAACACAACTAAACAGCTTTGAACTGCTCTGTAATCAATAATCCACCACTGTTTTCTGAATAGGGTTAACAATTATCTTTAGCAAGGAGGATGGGAAAATTTCCGAATCTTGCAGATGACTTAAGGAACACACACCACAGGGTCCTCCTCACCTACTTTTTTTTTTTTTTTTTTGAGACAGAGATAGGGTCTTGCTGTTTTGCCCAGGCTGGAGTGCAGTGGCATGATCACGGGTCACTGTAGCCTCGACCTCCCAGGCTCAAGTGACCCTCCTGCCTTAGTCTCCTGAGTAGCTGGGACCACAGGTGTATGCCACTATGGCCTGGCTAGTTTTTAAATTATTTTGTAGAGATGGGGTTCATCATGTTGCCCACGCTGGCCTCAAACTCCTGGGCTCAAGTGATCCTTTTGCCTTGGCCTCTCAAAGTGCTGGGAGTATAGGCATGAGCCACCGCCACAGGCATCATAACTACCTTTGGTGTCAATGATGGGATAGGGATGCATTCTGATTTGCAGACACACAACACAGGTGCTGCTGAAATGCTGCCCTCGATGAACTCCAGTGTCTGAGTGCTTTCTAAAGTACAGGTTAAACATCTCTCTTCCGAAATGCTTGGGACCAGAAGTGTTTTGGATTTCAGACATTTTGGATTTTGGAATATTTACACATACATAATGAGACATCTCGGGGGTGGGACTCAAGTCTAAACCTGAAATTCATTTTGTTTCATATACACTTTATGTATATAGCCTGAAGGTAATTTTATACAATATGCTTAATAATTTTGTGCATGAAACAAAGTTTGTATCCACCGAACCATCATAAAGCAAAAGTATCAGTCTGTCTGCCACCCATGTGCACAATCTGTGGTTGTCTGGCATCTCCGTCATTCCAGACTCTGAATTTATATGCTGCCAACAAGCAATAATTTTCCTACACTTACTGATGTATAAGCACGCAACAGTGAAAAGCACGATATACCATCAATACAGTGAGAAAGGAATGTGTCCAGGGTAAGTAAGCAGCACAGCAATGGCACCAGAACACCCGCCTCAGCTGTGAGGCGCCAGCAACAGCAAACAGCAGCAGCTTGCCCAGTCTCTACCTGCATTCTCACTGCGACCCATCCCACGAGATCAGCTGTGGAATTTTTCATTTGTGGCATCATGTTGGTGCTCAAAAAGTTTTGAACTTTGGAGCATTTAAGATTTCAGACCTTCTGATTAGGGATGCTTGAGCTGTGCTAGCTGCCTGTGACTTGAGGTTTCCCCGGGCAGACACATCCAATTGGGATCCATCACGTGCCAGCTACGTGATGTCAGGCAGGCAACTACCCAGAAAGCTGCCTCTCCTGTACGAGTTGATCACAGGCCACATCGCATAGGATGGTGGTGAGCTAGCAGCAGATAAAGGCCCTGGTGTGGGAGACGGAGTTGCGTGGGCTTCCTACGAGCCAGGCACCTGCTGAGCACCTAAGACCAAAGCGTCAGTCTGTGATGGGGCAGACCCGGACACAGGCCTCCGTGACACCAGCACCATACAACCTTCTTCCCAAAGCATAACACCATGCAACACTCCCAGCCAATAAGATAGGAAGGGCACCCCTGCAGCCGACCAAGCCAGCCAGTGAGGGGTATAAAAGGTGCCCAGAGAGCTCTGGGCAATGGCACTGCCTCATTTTTACAATGAAGAGACAAAGTGAACACATTTCCCGTGGATAATGACAGTGAGGTGTTTCCTCCTTTCATTTACATATTCTGCTAACTTATGCCATATACAAACATATTATACACAAGCATAAGGTCAAAAATAGCAATGGATAGGGCAGTATCTGTGGTGGCCCAAGAGTCCTCTTGGAAAATGTATGCTACAAAGCCAGGGTCTGGACCGGAGCTGTGTGCACAGAGCACAATTATCTCATGGGACAACTGGGGTAGGGCCCAGCATTGCTGCTTCCAAACAGAGCCAGGTTTCCATGAGCATGGAACGCGGAACGCTCAGTAACTCAAACGTCAACTCAAGCTCAACACTGACAGTTTGAGGTTATCATTTAGAAAGCACTCCTCCATTGGTTGTGGGCATAAATAGAAGGGATTCTGTAAAGCGTAGAATTTTTATCAGGAATCACAGGTAGCTGGTCTGCCCTTCAGCCTGGTGAGGTGTATCAGATGCTGCCAGGCAGGTGTTCACCCGCTGAAGAATGACGGCGCCACCAGGCCTCAGAATGCGGGTCAGGCAGCTGAGAACCAGCACACCCATGCATTCTGAGCACAAGTCTCCCGAACGAGTCCCTGGTGTCTCCACTGTCCTTCCCAGGCCCTGGGCAGCTCTTACAGACACACACCCTTGGGGAGGCACAGGTGGAAAGCTCTTTTGCCAACACAGCACTCCATAAAGGCCAGATGAGGTGGAAAAAGGAGACAGTGGGGAAGGCGATGGAGCCCAACAGAGGCAAGAAACCAACCAAGCGACCAACCAATCAATGCTGAGATGTATTAGAAACATTTTAAACAGTGTGAACACCTGGGAACAACGGCACCAAACACACTCTCCTTAGACATACCAATTTACCAGGCTGAGCACAGTGGCTCACACCTATAATCCCAGTGCTTTGGGAGGCCGAGGTGGGAGGAATTCAAGACCACTCTGAACAACAGAGCAAGACCCAGTCTCTACAAAAAAATAAATAAATAAATAAAAATAAAAATAAATAAATAAAAATTAGCCAGGTATGGTGATGCATGCCTGCAGTCCCAACTACTCAGGAGGCTGAGGTGAGAGAATCGCTTGACCCTGGGAGTTCAAGGTTGCAGTGAGCCATGATCACACCACTGCACTCCAGCCTGGGTGACAGAGGGAGACCCTGTCTCTAAAAACAAATGAAAAAAGCCTGGGTGTGGTGCCTCGTGCCTGTAATCCCAACACTTAGGGAGGCCAAGGCAAGAGGACTGCCTGAGGCAAGGAGTTTGAGACCAGCCTGGGCAACATAGCAAGACCCTGCCTCTACAAAAAATTGGAAAACCAGCCAGGCATGGTGGTGTGCACCTTTAATCCCAGCTACTCAGGAGGCTGAAGCGGGAGGATTGCTTGAGCCCAGGAGTTGGAGGCTGCAGTGAGCTATGATCATGCCACTGCACTCCAGCCTGGGTAACAGAGTGAGACTCTGTCTCTAAAAACCAAAAAAGAAATATTGATTTACCGTAGGACTTCCCAGACTGTGAGCACCAGCAGGCTAGAGGCTGTTTGGTTGTCCTTTGCATGCCCAGCTTTCAGTCATAAAAACAACATTTGCCCAATGAACAGATAGACCAGCTAGTGATGACAAAGGACACAGCTGTTCTCACAGGCTCTGCTGCAACTTGGTTCCCTGTTGGAACCACCTTCAGGGAGGACAACAGCCCTGAACCATCCTTAGGTCAGTCATTTCTCTACTGCCATGTCTCTGCTGAAGCTGCTCCCTGTATGCCAGGATTCTAGTGCCATGTGGGGAAAGCAATTACTCTAGAAAGTCAGATGCATTTAGTGTTTCTTTAGTGTCTTCACAGATGGATAAAAAGGTCTGCTGCTTCCTTTGGGTTTTATTTGTGCTTGCAGGGACTTGGATGGCAAAGAGTAATGAAGTTGAATTAGAGAGGCTGATAAATCACTTGTGGTTAAGAAGGGGAGGAGACAGAGAAGATTAAAAGAGCAATCCAAAGCACAGATGATCCAAATCATAGTTACAGGCACTGATTTCTCGAGGGGTTAATGCGCAATAACAGAACCTACCCAGATTTGGAGATGATAATGTGGGATGGCCCCTCAAGTATCGGACCCTGAGTATGTCTTCAGCACACACATTTTGAGGATCTGTTCCAGGCCTCTATTGTCTGCCTGGAAAGCCTCATTCTTGGTTCCAGAATGTGAGCCCTGGGAGCTGGGCTCTCCTGCCTTGATGAGGGCCAGGCCTGGGAGAGGTGGGAAATAGCAAGGGCTGGCATGCCTGCAAGCCTGTGTTCCAGGGAAAGCCCTCCAGGCAACGTGGATGTTGAGCCAGCCCCGGGAATCTCTGCTTTACAGGAACTCTCCCTCCGGAACTCCCAGCCTCCCACTTTCCTACCCACTTCCTTTAGATATTCAAAGCTATTCCTAAAGTTTTCATCGCTGCCTTGGCATACCCCTCTCAAATGAAATTACTCTCATCTGTGAAAATGGTAAGATTGAGTGCACCACCCCCCTACCACCCTCTTCCAGGCCTGGAGGGACTGATCCACATTCCTCCAGCCAGGAAGGCTTCTTGAACCCTGTATCAGTTCGTCTCTGCTAACTGTAACAACTTCAAAAGGCAGCTTGTGGAGGTCCACTCTGGTTCACATATGGACTACTGCTCCCAGCAGCAACTAAAAAGAGGCCAGAAAAGTTATAAAATCATAGGGTTTACAAATTCATCAGACTCCCCACACACATGTAAAAAGCCTCCCCATCCCCTCTCCCTTAGTGTTCTCTTCATAGTGCTTTCAAAATGAGCAATAAAAGACATGTGGGTTTTAAAAATTAGTATTTGTCTTACCTTCTAGACCAGGAGTTTGCAAACTAGAAACCAAGGGCCAACTCTCCACTGCCTCCTGGTTTTGTAAACGAAGTGTTATTGGAACACACACACGTCCCTCATCAAAAGCTGAGGAGAGCTACATGAACTCAATTCCAGAAAGTCTCAAGCCCTTCACAAGAGAGAAAAGACCATGGCTTCTGAGTCCTAGTGAAACTGTGTGAGGAAGGAGACTCTCACACACCTGCCCTGCGACCCAGCCAGTCCACCACTCCCAGAAAACAACTCTCTCACCCAAGTGAAACAACACAAGCCCTCATTCATGCTGGCCAAACACTGCCCACCCACTGGTGAGTGGATCAACCAGTGGTGCTGTATTCACAGAAGGGAACACTAGCCAGTAATTTAGAAAAACTACCGAGACACAGCAATGAGAATGGGTCCCAGGGGCACGACCCTGAATGAAGGGTCAACCGCCAAAGAACGCACAAGTAGGGTCCAGTTTACACGAAGCTCAAGAAGAGGCAACACTCACTAGGGTCACACATCAGGGAGGGATGGTTGTGGGGCAGGGTTTCATTGGAAAGAGTACAAAGGAGCTTTCTGGAACTTGCTGTTTTGACTATGAGGTGTATAAAGTTATCAAAACCAGCCAGGCACAGTGGCTCATGCCTGGAGTCCCAGCAACTTGAGATGCCTAGGCAGGAGGGTCACTTGAGGCCAGGAGTTTGAGACCAGCCTGGGCAACATAGCAAGATCTGGTACCAAAAGAAAAGTTTTTAAAAAAATTATCCAAGTATGGTGGCATGCACCTGTAGTCCTAGCTACTCGGAAAGCTGAGGCAAGAGGATCACTTGAATCCAGGAGTTCAACGATGCACTGAGCCATGATTGTGTCACTGCATGCCAGCCTGGGCAACAGACAGAGATCTCATTCCTAAAAAACAAACAAACAAGTCCCAACAATTCCTTTGAAACTCCTTCCTTCAAACAAGTGGAGCTTGTTAGAAGTAGGCTGGACTCTGACTCCTTTTGAACAAGCAAAATATGGCAGAACTCACATGTTCACTACAACATGAGCTATTGTGAATAGTTCACTTGTGTGAACTATTTATATTGTGAATGCCAAGGCGTGGAAGCCACCTAAGCAGACATTGACAGATGAGTGAATAAAGCAAATGTGATGCGTGCATATAGAGGAATAGAAAAGACTTAAAAAGGGGGGAAAGCTTGCCATTTGTGACAACATGGATGAGCCTACAGCACATTATGCTAAGTGAGACAAGCCAGGCACAGAAAGACAAGAGCTGCATGGTCCCACTTACGTGAAGAATTTTAAACTTTCAAATAGAATGAATGGTGGTTGTCAGGGGATGGGGGAAAGGGAAACAGGGAGGTACTGGTGAAAGGGCACAAAGTTTCAATTACACAAGATGAATCAGTCCCAGAGGCCTACTGCACAGCACAGCATCTGTAGTTAATAATTCTGTATTGTACATTTACAAATTTGCTAAGAGGGTAGATCTTATCAATGACAACAACAAAAAGGAGGGTTGACAGGGTGGGAGAAAACTTTTAGAGGTGATGGATCCATTTAAGGCACTGATTGTGGTGATGATTTCACAGGCATATAGATACTTATCTCCAAATTCATCAAATTGTATACATTAAATATGTACAGCCTTTTATATGTCAATCATACCTCAATAAATTGGTTTAAAAATGTATGGCGGAAGTGCCGATGTGTGACTTCTGAGACCAGATCACACAGGCATTGCAACTTCCTCCTTCCTCTCTCCTGAGGATAACTCACAGTGGGGAAGCCAACCACCATGTTGTGAGGACATTCAAGCAGCCCTATAGGGAGATCCATGTGGGGAGGAACTGAGGCCTCCTGCCAACAGACATATGGGTGCCCTCTTGGAAGCGGATCCTCTAGCTCCAAGCAAGCCTTTGGAAGACGGCTGTCCTGGCCCACATGTTGACTGCAATCTCAGGAGATGCTGAGCCACAATACCCCAGCTCATCTCCTCCCTAACCCTCAGAAAGTGTATGAGATAATACATGTTTAGTGGTGTTCAAGCCACCAAATCGATGGATGATTTGTTACGCAGCAAGGTAACTAATGCAATTATTCTACTCTTTATGCTATAATGATCAAGTGATCTGTGGCTGGCTTTTTGTTTTCAATGTATACACAGGGAATTTTGAGGAGGAAGCAGACCAGAAATAAAACTCATAAACACATCAGGTTATCTGCTTCTAAAAATCTGATATGGACACAATTGGTACCCTAACTGGATTCCATGCCAAGATTCCCAACAATTGCTTATAGCATACTAGCTGACTTTTTTTTTTTATTACTATATTTCTTTAGGTTAAAAGAGAAAAAAAAATCATATCTGAATCTCTGTGATAAATACTATCTTACTGTGGCAGATATTTTCACTTACCTCAATAGTAGTTTTAGAACCATCTGGGTTGCGTAATATTTATTAGGTATGATCTATTATTGACAAAAGCTTAAAGCTACTAAGGTCTGGGCAGAGGTAACAAGCAATGTATGAATTTGGGTTTACCTTACACCTTGTTCCCTACACCTACATGCTCTTCTGAGCCACAAATTGTGTGAATTTCTAGACATCTAGGATGGATCTAGGAGGTGTTCATATTACCAAACACTTTCACCTGTATTCTTTTCACCTCCACAACTCTATCGGGGTATCAGTCACAGCCCATAAAACTCATTGACTTGAGAGGTACTGTCTGATGAGTTGTAGTGAGCTGAGATGTCTGTCTGATGAGTTGTGGTGAGTTGAGATATGCTGTCTGATGAGCTGTAGTGATTTGAGGTGTCTGATGAGTTGTAGTGAGTTGAGATGTCTGTCTGATGAGTTATAGTGAGTTGAGATGTCTGAAGAGTTGTAGTGATTTGAGATGTCTGTCTGATGAGTTATAGTGAGTTGAGATGTTTGTCTGATGAGCTGTAGTGATTTGAGATGTCTGATGAGTTGTACTGAGTTGAGTTGCACTCTGTGATGAGCTGTGGTGATTTGAGATGTCTGTCTGATGAGCTGTAGTGAGTTGAGATGTACTCTCTGATGAATTGCAGTGAGTTGAGATGCCCTGCCCTACCTATGCATGCCTGGTGGTTCCCAAATCTCTGTTTTGATTCGCACTCTTTGGGACCCTCCCCAAGGAAGCCATTCCTGTTCTGAAGATCCAGTGAAATGCGGGGCTGGGTGTAGCGGTTCACGCCTGTAATCCCAGCAGTTTAGGAGGCTGAGGGGGGCAGATCACAAGGTCAGGAGATCAAGACCATCCTGCCCAACATGGTGAAACCCTGTCTCTACTAAAAATAGAAAAATTAGCTGGGCATGGTGGTGGGCGCCTGTAGTTCCAGTTACTCAGGAGGCTAAGGCAGGAGAATCACTTGAACCCGGGAGGCAGAGGTTGCAGTGAGCCAGTATCATGCCACTGCACTCCAGACTGGCAACAGAGCGAGATTCCATCTCAAAAAAAAAAAAAAGCAATCTTCTCTATAAAACATTTCCTGGACCCATTGACACAGATATGCCTTTCTTCTCTGAACTTGCACAGTACTGAATCTCTACCTGTTGATTCCTAGACAGCACTTCACCATTCTGTGGTATTTTCATTTAGTATCTCTCCTCCTAGCTGAAATGACTGTGCTCACTCCTGCCTCATCTACCTCTGTATTCCAGGTCCAACACAATGCCTGGCACAAAGCAGGTTGCAGCAAAAGCTCACTGAGTCAACAGGAAAGAAGGAACAAAGAAACAAAGGAAGGGAGGAGGGAAGAGAGAGGAAAGGAGCAGAAAGCAAAGCAGGCAGCCTGATGTGCTTGGGCCTTCTGAATCCCATGCTCCTCAGCCATTCATATGTATGTTGCGATCTGAACGCCTGTGCCCTGCCTCCCAAATCCGCAAGTTGAAATCTTAACCCCAATGGGATAGGATTAAGAGGTGGAGCCTTTGGAAGGTGATGCAGTCAGTAGGGTGACGCCTTCATGAATGGATTAGTACCCTCATAAGAAGCACTCAAGGATAGCATTGTGGCTCAAGCGTGTAATCCCAGCACTTTGGGAGGCCAAGGTGGGAGGACTGCTTGAGGCCGGGAGTTTGAGACCCTCCTGGCCAACATAATGAGACTCCATCTCTACAAAAACAAACAAAATTAGCCAGGCATGGTAGTACATGTCTAAAGTCCCAGCTACTCAGGAGGCTGAGGTGGGAAGATTGCTTGAGCCTAGGAGTTTGGGAGTTTGAGGCTGCCGTGAGCTGTGATTGCACCACTGCACTCCAGCCTAGAGTGACAGAACCAGACCCTGTCTCAAAAAAACAAAAGATACGCGAGAGAGTTTGCTTCCTCTCTCTGCTCTCCCTCATGTGAGGACACAGGTAGAAAGTGCCATCTGTGAATCGGGAATCCACAGGCCAGCACCTTGACGTTGGACTACCAGCCTCCAGAAGAACTGTGAGCAATAAAAGTCTGTTGTTTAAGCCTCCTAGTCTATGGTAATTTGTTTTAGCAGTGTAAACTGGCTAGGACAATTTCTGTATTATCTTCACTACTAATAGAGGACAAACTCCTTCAAGAAAGGTTCTGTCTGTGCCTGATTCAACTTTGCATGCAGCACAGCACCCGACCTCGAGAATGCTAATTGTTAAACAGGGAGATAACACACTGATGTCACAGACCTGGCCACAGAGACTGCAATTCTTCTGATCCTAGCGGTGATTAAAACATAGGGGCAAACAGACAAACAAATCCCCTTAGACTTCCAGTGTGCTGGAGCTGAAGGGCCTAGGAGAGGATTCCATACTAAGTGAGAGGTGGACAGCCCCAACTCCACTCCACAGCCATGTCCCAACTCTCCTCTTCCACTGTAACGTCACATTTCCACAATTACTACAGAAACAGATTCTGTTAGGCTCACTTGCCCAGTAAGAACAATAAGAGGTCACTAAGTTTTTCCATAAAATGGTGACTGTAATAACAATATTGGCCGGGTGTGGTGGCTCACGCCTGTAATCCCAGCACTTTGGGAGGCCAAGGTGGGCGGATCACAAGGTCAGGAGTTCGAGACCAGCCTGGCCAATATGGTGAAACCCTGTCTCTACTAAAAATACAAAAAAACGTTAGCTGGGCGTGGTGGCGCATGCCTGTAATCCCAGCTACTCGGGAGGCTGAGGCAGGAGAACTGGTTGAACCCAGGAGGCAGAGGTTGCAGTGAGCTAAGATTGCACCACTGCACTCCAGCCTGGGTGACAGAGCGAGACTCCATCTCAAAAAACAACAACAACAACAACAAAGAACCACAATATTAACTGGTGACTGAGACGCTCTTTGGTGTTCAGAACGTGTTTCTACGTATGTTTATGTGGTCCCTACTTACTTTGATCTATGTATACCCTAAATGATGAAATGTTTAGAAGTGTCTCACGCAGGAAAACAAACACACAACTTGAGTATCAAAATGAACATAAAAACATCACAGTGAGAGCAAATGTAAACAAAAAGCAGAAAGGCACAAGCAGGGGCAAGCACCCTTAGGCAAAGAACAGACCGGACCCTAGAATGTACAGAGGTCCTACGGTTGTGCTTCCAATAGGACCACGAGTTTCCTGTCAACCAGAGAAAAAGATGGGAACTACGATGAGTTAGGGTTGTCGGAAAGCTGGGCACTTCTTAATTGTTCCACAGAGACAATTTTCCTACCAGCCTTCCGAGATGGATGTCTCCACCTCCTAGGGAATTCATGCTGACAGAGCTCCTGGTGGTTACACCTTCTGCGACACACATGGTAACAAGAGACCAGTAATGGCGATGCACAACCACCAGAAGCCAGTAGCCACCAAAAGGCAGAACTGGCCACACGGAGGCTCCAGGTGCAAGGGCGACAACACTAAGATTCAACACACTTGTATGTCAAAAAAGTCGAACTCTAACCACCCACTAACATCTGGAAGGCACACAGCACACGGCAGGGATGTTATCTGCAACCTAAATGACAATAATCAAGAAAGGGCTCATCTTCAGTAGGAAAATGAACATGCGCTGAAGAGTAATGTACAAAAGAAAAAACACAAACGGCTAGTCAGTGCACCAAAAAAGTCTGACTTTGCTAGTCCCTGAAGAAATGCAAGTTAAAAATGAAATAACTTTTTTGCCTATCAAGCCACAGAATTTTAAAAATGTCTAATATTGACAAAGTCTTGGAAGAAGTAGGACTGTCCTGGGCGATCGGTGCCTAGAGTGTAAACAGTAAGCACACACTTTTTGGAGGGCAACGTGGTGATATTTTCTAATGCCTGCCGAGCAACTCCATGCCTAGAATTTTATCCGAAGGAAATCAACATGGAAGAGCACAAGTATTTCACCACAGATATCTGCTGCAGTATTATTTACAACCGTCAAACACCAACAGCAGCTCTAAATGTCCACAGTATGGCTACAGGGTTGTTAGATTTTAGAATGTCATGCACCATACACATACAAGTTACAGAAAAAGGCAGCTTACATACAGTATGTGTAATATAACTGCATGTGTAAAAACATATTTGCAAGGACTTCAAAGCAGATACACTTCCATGTTCCACAGTGGAGACTCTGGGTGATAGGATTGAGGGTGATTTGTAATATCTTCGCTCTGCTTCCCAGAACTTCTATATACTCTTAATAAAAAGGTTTTAATTAGCAAAGTTGATTTTTAAAATAGGAAATGTTAATAAAAACTGTATATCGCAGCCTAGAAAGCCGTAATCCCAGATTAGTATAAAACCTCATTCTCAAAAACATATGTGAAGCTTACAAAATCAGGAGTAATTTTGAATTTTGGGTGGCCCTGTGGTAAGACGTATTAAAAACTAGTTAGAATAGCATATCAGCTTCATAAATTAAAAGAAAATCTCAATCTTCCTTCTATCACAATTGCATGTGACCCCAAATTGTGGAAACCTTCCATCTCAGATCATTGCCTGCCTATCATCTAACTCAGCTGAACCAGAATCAGAAATGGATTGTTTATCCAATAGACTTCAGATATTTCTTGTAAATGACATTAACTTTATATGCATAATTACTATAGACAATGTGTGTAGTACACATATGTGTATGGGTATGTATATATGTGTATACACACACGCACGTGTATAAATGTTGAAAATTTTCCTAGAATTTCTAGTTTTTCCACCCTTAATGGCCTCCAAGTACATTTAAGGGTCCACCAGCTAGATTTTTTTAACAGAATAATTTTATAACAAATTTCATGCAAGTTATACCCAAGAGCACCTTGGCAGTGAGTGGCTTTATGAGGCATTACCACAAGAAGACCGAAGTAGGCTTAGCTGTCAAGGGCATTCCCATCAACAAAGCCCTGTTGGCAGAAAATTGAGTTTGCTGACAGAGCTGATTTTATTTGTAAATGGATATCGAAGCTATTACACCTGTGCGTGTGTCTCATATATATTCATATGCTTTTGTTCCTGGAAATAATGACGGCAAATGAGCAAAACAGTGCAGCCACCAATCACCCCACAGAGCTGGAAATATGACTGAAGGGAAATTTGAGTCCCTGGCTTCTCTCCCTAAGAACCAAAAATGACTACAGCTGGAAGAGACCTGGGAAATAATTTAAACTTCAAGATCAAGGTAATGGTAAAAATAAAAAATAAATAATTTTTAAATAAGAAATAATTTAATCTGTGCTCCTTGTTTTATGGATGAAGAAATGGAGGGTCAGAATGCTTAGGTGGCTTCGCAAGCCACACCAATGCAGGCTGAGGAGCACACATGCTTTCTCCACCTGATTAACAGGTTTCTGTACTTCACTCCCAGAAGTCCAAACTGAAATTCCTTCTCACTGCACTGGCAGCAAACTGGATAAGGGATGTGAAAGTTACTAAGAGAATAACTAGGAATTCTTGGGCCAGTTCTACATTCAGCCTTACCTGGAGGACCTCGACCCCATTAGTCCGCAGGAGCCCACCAGACTGAAAATCAGCCATGCTGCCCCACGAGGGCTCTTCACTAACTGGTTGTGAGAATCTAGTCACTCCACCCCTAGTTTGCTTTATTATAAAATCAAGATGGTACCCACATAGTAGGACCCAAGGTATACATGTGAAGAGGCACTGTGAACTTCAGGAATTTTAAATAAGGTGTCTGCAAATATGTTTTAAAGGTAAATAAGTAAATAACTCTAGGACCTCTTCAGACATCCAGGGATGTCTACAAGCCTTCCAGAAATGACCCGACTGTCTTACCTGCTCTAAGAAAAGCCAGCTGGGAATCAGTGCCCGAGGACAGGGGAAAGACGGGTGGATACAAGACATCAGCTTCTTCCCACTGCTCCCCTACCCTGGTCTTCTTAAAAATTTAATGCATTATGAGAGGTAAAAAAATTAAAGGTAGTGTAAAGTAAATGTATTCCAAAGGCCACATAAAATATTTCCTTCCTTCCTCAACCTCCAAAATCCAAAGGCAGACTCTGGAAGAGCAGCCAGCCCATGCAAAACAAGCAGCAGTCAGCATGCATTCACCAGTGTCATTTGTCCCTCTGGCTGGGCAACAGAGCCTTCTGCAGCCTATATGCTTGACACCAACATGTATGGTTATTCCTAGCACTCTGTAAAAAACCACTTTTGTGTGTGTTGGTCATGCCTCTGTAGATGAGAATTCCCCTGCAATTTTTTTCCTTAAGAGGTATGGTGTTGGTTTGGGTTGGTGGTGGTCGGGGCAGTGGAGGGGGGAGGGGCGGGAGGGGCGGAGGGGGCAGGGGGGTGGGCACGGGTGGAGGCGGAGAGAGAAACAGAAAACGACAAAGTATAAAATGTTTTTGCTACTATGTGTGACAAAAGAAAGAAATGTGCCTCTACCACCCATGCAATGCTTTTCTGCAATAAAATAATAAGAAATACTTGTAGAGTATGACCTCAAAGGTTCTATTCTGTAATGAAAAGAAATATGCCAACCATTCACCAACTTGGTACCAAATCTTCAGTTTTTTCATATGACACATTAAAATATTATTTTCCATTCATCTTATAAATCTCAAGACCATCTACAAGGCAGTAGGCTGTTTACTTGTAAGTGCTACCAGGCAGATTTCCAAAAACCTTTCTTCAAACTCCTTTGCCTTTTTACCTTTCAACTAGCACAACCGCTAAAAACATGCATTTCAAAATGACACCTACTCTTGTGAGTCAGTAAATGCAGACCAAAGAGAGAGCCTGTGTGTGCAAACATATTTATGCATCAATTTCCCTGTGAAAATGCCATCAACCCTCTGCACACACAAAAGCCTCCTTTAGTTAAAGCAAAGACATTCCAACCATTTAGAAATATAGCCAAAACTAATCATCTCTTTCTTTTATCACAACATAAAAGGGGGGGGAAAGCACATGTATAGTAAAACCCTTCAACTGTCACAATCACACCAAAGAGCAAAATAAAAGAACTGGAAAATGCTAAGAACCATGGTGATTCCATTTTCTCTATTTAAATTATCTCACTGCAATTAGCAGGCTATGTGCAAATGCACTCAGGGAACATTTCTCATGACTAAACATGCACACCTGATTTTGCTGCTTTTTTTTCATTAGGATGTAGCTGACTCACCATTTTTTCTCAGTGTCCGCATTCAATGCCTGAGTAGTGGGAATGCCTGTTTCTTACTGCTACTGAAAAACAAAAGGCAAACGAGGCAGGCAGGTCTTCATGCGATGCTGGCGTCCTCCAGCCAGCTCCCTCAGGGAACCCATCTGCAGAACTCACACGGAGCAAGGGTCCCACATACCAAGGGCTGCAGTCCCATCAGAGCAGATGATGGCTCTACGGCTTCCAGCCTAGAACACGGTGTTAAGAGCACCGCCTTCCAGTTCCAATGTGCTTTCAGCTAACTGTGAATCCCAAAGCTGCAAAAATTGCATATGTATCCACAAGCACACACGCAGCACCGGCAAGCATGCCCTTGCACATACGTGCACGCCTGCAGAGCTCGAACCGGAATCTGCACCCTGATTTGCATTATTTCTCATCTTCAGGCAGAAGAATAAACAATAAGAACACATTCGCCGACCTCACCAGACCTTACCCACAGCATTGTGAGCTGACAAGCAACCTGCCCTTCAAGATAGCAGAACAAAAGAGCCACTGGGAACTACAAACCCCTAACAAACGGCGCAGGCGTCCTGAAACCGGTCCCATCTGGGATGAAGTGCCCCGAGAGCAAACGCAGGGGTCCCTCACCCGGCTCTGCTTACCGTGCTGGACGGGAGCTTGCCCAGCTGTGAAGGCAGCGATGTGCTTCAGGGACCCACAGCCCGCCTCTGCTGCAGCTCTCCTCCTGCCTACTGAATGGAGTCCTAAAGCCAAGCTCACAACAGCTGGCCTGTCTGTGCCTGCTGTCTTGTTGATGGGCAAGCTCACGCAGGCTCCGTCAACCTTCACCTCCACGGCTCAAAGCTCCGCTTGCATTTCCCATCACTTCATCAGCAACTCCTTGCCTCAGTGGAGAACATTCCCAACACTTCAGTGCTTAAACCCCCAAAGTCTTGTAACTTAAAACCCTAAAAGGCTTGGGGGGCAGTCTTCCTTTATATATATATGTGTGTGTGTGTGTGTGTTTGTGTGTGTGTGTGTGTGTGTGTGTGTGTGTGTGTTTGGAGAAAGGATCTTGCTCTGTCTCCCAGGCTGGAGTGCAGTGGTATGATCATGGCTCACTGTAGCCTGCAACTCCTGGGCTCAAGTGATCTTCCTGACTCAGCCTCCCAAAGTGCTGGGACTACAGGTGTGAGCCACTGTGCCCAGCACTTCTTATATTTTAACGGGGAAATATAGAAAGCCTACTGCACTGATGTTACAGCTTTATTTAGTGATGCTAGATAATCCTATAACATATACGACACACAGTTCACCTCCACAACCATAAGGAGGCAAAAGAAAACATTCAACTGCCTATTCTATGTCCATATATTCTTGGGTTGATTACACACTCATTAGGAATGTAACCCATCAAGCAACTAACAAGCGTTTCCGGAAGTTTGAGTGTGTGCAAGGCACTCAGGGAAGAAGACAAAGGCAGGCTGGACCTGACTTTCCCAATTAACCATTTCACAATGATCTGTATTTAAAGTCCCTGCACCCCACCTCCCTCCTAACGCAGCCCCAGACCTCAGCACCACAGCCCCTCCAGGAAGCAGCGTCGCCAGCCGCTGTGCCTCACAGCCCTATCCCACCCTCCCACATCCTGGGCTTAGCCACCAGGACGGAGTTTCTCTTTCCAACCTGTTCCTGTCACCCTCTTCTACATTCATAGCAATTACTTCCAACTCTTGCTCATTTCTCCAAATAACATATGCTGCTTTGCAGCCTAGCTATTTTAGATTTTTTTCCCCATATCGACACTTGACCTTAGGCACTGTGCTGATTCATTAACGTTATATCCCTTAAGCATGTAAATAAGTCTGCGAGCAAGGTTGCTCTGCACATCCCCATGATCCAGGGCCGTGAGGTCAGCAAGTTTGGGGGGCCTGACACACTTACACTGAGAAGCAGAATGAGGATTCCAGCCTGTGTCTTCAACTCCAAAGCCCGCGTTCTTTCCAGTACTTTCCATCTTCACATATTACTTTACCAAGTACATGTTACTGTCTCTAAGAGAGGGTGCCATTCACCCTGGGCCATCACCTTTTCTCAAATGTTCAACACATACTGCCAGGCCACACATGGAACAGCAATCAGCTGATGGCTGATTAAATATTTTATTATAGGGCTGGGTGTGGTGGCTCATGCCTATAACCCCAGCACTTTTGGGAGGCCGAGGCGGGAGGATTGCTTGAGCCCAGGAGTTGGAGACCAGCCTGGGCAACATGGCAAGACATGGTCTCTACATAAAAGTTTGTAAAAAATAAATATTTCATTACACTTTTTTTTTTTTTTTTTTTGAGATGGAGTCTCACTCTGTCACCCAGGTAAAAGCGCAGTGGCACCATCTCAGCTCACTGCAACCTCCGCCTCCCGGGTTCAAGCAATTCACCTGCCTCAGCCTCCCGAGTAGCTGAGATTACAGGTGCACGCCACCATGCCCAGCTAATTTTTGTATTTTTATTAGAGACGGGGTTTCACCATGTTGGTCAGGCTGGTCTCGAACTCCTGACCTCAAGTGATACGCCCGCCTCAGCCTCCCAAAGTGCTGGGATTACAGGCGTGAGCCACTGCACCTGGCCAGTGTCTTGCTATGTTGCCCAGGCTGGTCTCAAACTCCTGGCTTCAAGCAATCCTCCTGCCTCAATCTCCCAAAGTGCTTGGATTACAAGCATGACCCATTGCACCCGGCCAGCATCTCATTTTAAAATGGGTTTAGATTTACTAAAAAATTGCAACAGCCGGGCGAGAGCTCCCATATGCCCTCTACCCACTTCCCCCTTTTATTAAAATCTGACTTACCATGGGGTGTGTTTGTCATAGTTAATGAATCAATATTGGTACATTAATATTAACTAAAGGTCACACTTTATTCAAATTTTGTTTACTCAATGTTCTCCTTCTGTCTTTGAACCTCATCCAGGTACTGCATCATACTCAGGCCTGCTTCCTCAGACTCCTCTTGCTGTGAGGGTGCTATAGCTTTAGACTGAACACTTGTGCCCCCCACCCCCAAATTCCTATGTTGAAACCTAAACCCCAAGTGATGGTGTTAGGAGGTGGGGCCTCTGGGAGGTGATGAGGTCATGAGGATGGAGCTCTTGCGAATGGGATTAGTGCCCTTATAAAAGGGACCCGAGAGCTCCCTCTCCCCTTCCACCATGTGAGGATGCAGCAGAGACAGCCATTTGTGAGCCAGAAAGCACCTTCACCAGACACCGAATCTGCCAGTGCCTCGATCTTAGACTTCCCAGCCTCCAGAACTGTGACAAATACATTTCTGCTCTTTAGAAGTCATATAATCTTAGGTATTTTATTATAGCAGCCTGAATCGGCTATGATAGTTTCTCAGGCTTTCCTTGTTTTTGAGACCTTAATAGTTTTGAAGAGGTCTGTTCTGGCATTTTGCAGCATGTCTCTCAACTGGGAACTGTCTGATGTGTTTTTATGATTAGCCTGGGACTTCTGGGAGAGAGACCATGGAAGTGAAGTGCCACTGTTATCCTATGATATCAAGGGGCATGCTGTCAACGTGACTTACCTGTCAACGTTGACTCTGATCACTTGGTGAAGTTGGTATACACCGGTTTCTCCACTGTGATGTTCCTCTCCTCGGTCCCCTTTGCCACACTGTACTCTTTGGAGTGAGCTTACTGTCGGCAGCCCACACTGAGTGTGGGGAGCTACGCTCCACCTCCTTAAGGGCAGAGTAGCTACATAAAGTATTTGCAATTTTCTGCACAGCAGATTTCTCTATTCTTCATTTGTTAATTTATGCAACCGTGCTGTGTATCAGTCTGGGCTGTGGATTCATTTTATATATTGGATTATAATCCACCACTACTTAATTTTGCTGCTTAACTTGTTCTGCCTTTGGTCACTGTTGGCTCCTGTGTCCCTATGACATACCCACGTCGTTGTCACTGCTGGGTTTACTTATGGGTGTATTTGAGCACTTATTTTCTGGCACTATAAGATACTCCAGGCTCATCTTTCACAGTCCCTGCCCCAACCCTAGACTCAGTCATTCCTCTGAGGAGCCCTGGTGCCTTTTATTGGAGAAAGGCCTTAGAAAACAAGATCTGTATGCCGGCTGTGCTCTAGGAATCCTGTCTTTTTATTTTTGTTTTTATTTATTTATTTATTTATTTATTTATTTATTTATTTATTTATTTATTTATTTTTGAGATGGTCTCACTGTCACCCAGGCTGAAGTGCAGTGGCACCATCATTGCTCACTGCAGCCTTGACCTCCTGGGCTCAAGCGATCCTCCCAACACAGCCTCCCAACTAACTGGGACTACAGGTGCACCACCGTGCCCAGATAAATTTTTTTTGTAGAGATGGGGTCTCACTATGTTGCCCAGGCTGGTATTGAACTCCTGTGCTCAAGCAATCCTCTCAGCCTCCCAAAGTGCTGGGATTATAGGCATGAGCCCCTGTGCCTGGCCTAGGAATCCATTCTTAAAGGAGACTCTCCAAGAATTACTTCTAAACAGAAAGCACATTTATAATATTAAAGTTTATAATGTGGCTTTCCAGATACCCATGTTTCTTAGAGCGAGGCATAATTATCAGGGCTTATAAGGTGCTCAAATCTTTTTGTAGACTGTATAGTATTAATACTATTAGGACTTTAAAATCATAATCATTGTAACAAAATGCATACAAATCTGCTTTTAATTGACACAAAACATTTGTGCCCTTGAAAAAGTCCACAAATAAAAAAAGAACAGAATGAAATCACCACCCTAGTACCCTTATGTTCTGAAAGAACTTACTCCTCACCTCTTAGTCTTGGTGAAACCTCGAACTTTTCTGAGTCACTTTCCATGAATTGAGGGGCACGCCCAGCCCATGTGGTCCAAGGACAACCTTCCCTAACCCAGGCTATCACTAACAAGTCAGAAAAGCTGGTGTTACAGCATCCTGCGTGCTCCTGCATTCTTGGGCTGTGAACAAGCCACAGCCCCCTCTACTTGGACAAAGCACACTTCCCCAAGTTAATTACACTAGGGATGGGGAGGTGGATATCATGTTGCAAGATAATCATGAACTATTACAAAGAAGCCTCTTTGAAAACATCCAGACAGACTGCCACTGGGTTCCATGCTCCCTGTGCTGGAAGCACACTCATGTAAGACCATCCCTTACATCCCTCCACTAAGCCCAACATGGTCGGCAAGCAAACCTTTGTGTAAAGGACCAGATGGCAGATATTTTCAGCTCTAGGAGCCATCTGATCTGTTGCAATGACTCAACTCTCTGCCATTATAGAGAGGAAGCAGCCACAGGCGGTCTGTGAGCAAATGGATGTGGCTGCATTCCCATAAAACTTTATTTAAAAAAACAGACAGGGGGCCAGAGTTGGCCTGTGGACCACAGTTTGCTAACCCCTGACTAAAGCAATGATTACACAATCCTTTCCTCTGTTGAGTCATCAATATCTGCTTCCCTAGAATTCGAAACCAGTGAGTCTAGGGGTGCTTTATCATATTCTTCCAAGTAGAGAAGAAAGTTGCTCTGCTCCCCCAGGAACTTGTTTCCAAGTGACCCTGACCTAGACCTCTCAACCCTTCACCATCTGACACCACCCGATTTGGGTGAGCTGCTTGAGAGTGTCTCACAAACCATGAGACCCAAACTCTGCAGAAGATTCCAGAAGTGATCTGAGGAAGGATGGGATGCAGGTGTGTGGGATTTGCTTAGGAGAAGGGGAGCCGGGAGGGAGCTCTGGTGCATACAGCGGGCAAACGCAGAGTGGAGAGCGGCACGGCAGTGTGGAGACTTTCTATTCAGAGACACAGCCTGCGTTACACCCACTCCAGTTCTGCTCAGGGAGCCACAGGTAAAACTACCTGTGCCTGGTAAACAGGAGGCAGGGCTGACTCACAGAAAGAAACAAACGACTTGAAGGAAGGGACCAGGCAAGTTCTGCAGAGGACATCCACATACCTGACTCAGAGGTTTCCTTGTCTTGCTTCCTGCTTTAGGGCAGGGGAGGAAGGAATGTGGAGAAGCGAAAGGCCCCTGTGGCTGCTGGGTCCCGTGGGACAGTAGGGATGCTGCCCGCCTCCCCCCGCCCCCCTGCCAGGGGGACCAGCAAGGGCTGGAATCTAGCCAGAGTCCTCTTAGCAGGCCTGCAGGGAGGACAACCTGGTCACCGTGTGGCTGCTTTTGCGCTACCACGGCAGAGCTGAGTGGTCGCAGCAGGGACACTATGTCCCTCTGAGCCAAAAATACTTATCATCTCATCTTCCGCAAACTTTGTCAATCTCTGAACTACAGCCACTTAATGCACAGACCCATTTTATTTATTTAAATTATTTTTTTGAGACAGTTTCACTCTTGTTGCCCAGGCTGGAGTGCAATGGCACCATCTCGGCTCACTGCAACCTCCGCCTCCCAGGTTCAAGCGATTCTCCTGCCTCAGCCTCCTGAGTAGCTGGGATTACAGGCACCTGCCACCACACCTGGCTAATATTTTAGTAGAGACGGGGTTTCACCATGTTGGCCAGGCTGGTCTCAAACTCCTGACCTCAGGTGATCCACCCGCCTTGGCCTCCCAGAGTGCTGGGGTTACAGGCGTGAGCCACCACGCCCGGCCTGACAGACCCATTTTAAATTAAAAAAAGTTTTCTTATGGATTCCCAGTGTTGAGATTTTTTTTAAAGACTGAGATAAAATATATCATAAAATTTGCCCTTTGAAACAGCACAGTTCAGTAGTTTTTAGTATAGTCACAGCAGTCACCATCACCACTATCTGATTCTAGAGGATTTTCATTACTCCAGAAAGAAACCCCATGCCCATGAACAGTCTCTCCCTCACTTCTCCCGCCTTAACCCCTGGCAGCCACTAATCTACTTTCTATCTACGGATGTGCCTATTCTGGACATTTTATATAAATGGCATCACACAATATGTGGTTTTGATTTTTTTATTAGACTGTTAAATATGTCTATATATAAAATCTGTTTCCTTATTTTAATGGTTCTTAGGCTATAAAACACAAAACAAATTTGCAAGTTATATGCAAGCAAAACTGTAAAGCTGATGTCAGGTCTACATGACAGGTGATGTGGCTTTGCTAAGCATGAACCACGATGCTCGCAGCCCAGGGCACTGCAGTGCTGATGCTTCTTGGCCCAGCTATCAAAGTTTCCTGGGTGCCACAGAAGGACTCATCTCAGCCATCACTTTCGTTTCGACTAACAGGGCACAGAGCTCTGCTGGCACAGTACCCTGATGTCCTTCCTGTCCCTCATCCATGGGGAGCACATCATTTACAGGTGAGTCCTGAACTTACTCTTTACTTCCACCAAGGGAAATTGTGTCAGCACTGTGGTCAATGAGACTCCCACACACACACATACACAGCCATGGTCTTGCACACCATCCACAACACTTGATTTAGATTCTAAGAGCTAGCATGGAAACGAACACACAAAAATTTAAACTGGCAAAGAGGACAGACATGTTCTCAAGGATGTGCTCCAAGTGCCACGTGTGAGAAAGCCCAAAGCAGAAATACATCACTGGCTCCCACGCCGTCACTGCCCACGTGTCAGTCCTCCCTCACCCTCCGGCCTTCTGGATTCTCCTGGCGGTGGAGGCGGTGGTGAGCTGTGTGGTATGAAGGGGCCTGAAGCAGGTTGCTTGGCTGGCCCAGTGGGATGCAGACCTGACACGTGCTGCTAGCTCTGGTGGCCTCCTCTACGAATTCTTTGGGTTTGTGCAGATTTAAAAGACACAAAATTTGTGGGAATATTTGAATGCATTTTCTATTTATATTGAGAAGGAGGTGACTCAGAACTATTTCTTTTTATATTTCAAATGTGTGGGCCTTCAGAAAACAGATGAGCTAAATAGATTTCTAAGACTAACTGCAAGGACCTAACAGCCACATAAGACACTGAATCCATGGGACTCTTAAGTCAAACTTTAAAAATGAACACATTGGCTGGGTGTGGTGCGGTGGCTCACCCTTGTAATCCCAGCACTCTGAGAGGCCGAGGCAAGAGGATCACTTGAGGCCAGGAGTTTGAGGCCAGCCTGGGCAACATGGCAAGGCCTTGTCTACAAAACCTGTTTTTGTTTTTTTAATTAGCTAGGTGTGCTGGCGCATGCCTGTGATCCCAGCTACTCGGGAGGATCGCTTGAGCTTGGAGGTTGAGGCTGCAGTGAGCCATGATTGTGCCACTGCACTCCAGCCTGGGCGACAGAGCGAGACCCTTTCAATGAATCAATCGATTATCAATCTGTACAGCCTTCTGGGTGGGTGTCTGTGTCACCTCAGCCCAATCTGGGTGGGGGACTAGACTAGGACACAGCCAAGAGGAATGGAGGCTGGAAGAAGCTAAAGGGGAGAATGGACTTCTATGTTTCCAGGTAGCTCTCTGGAGAAAGGTGAAAGCCCCAAAGGATCCTGTAACATGCGAAGGCAGCCAAGGTCAGCCCAGAGGCTGAGAGCTTTGAAGAACGCAGCCAGCTGACAAGAAAGGAGGCCAGAGGAGAGGCAGAGCGGAGCGGGGCTGCCACATTAGCACGCGCTACAGGAGTCTCTCCCCCAAGAGAGGCCACTGGGGGCTCCAGGGATGGGGCTGCTGGGAAACAAAGGGGCAGCTTTCCCCAGGGCTGGATTCTTCTGGAAAGGCAAGTCTCAGGCCACAGCCTAGGAGTCACATGAGGGATCAAGGATCCTGAGCGAGTACAGCTACGTATGTTGGCATCCAACCACGGGGCAGCAACTGTTGTATTTTTTGTAGAGATGGGAGTATTGCTAGGTTGCCCCAGCTGGTCTCGAACTCCTGGACTCAAGTGATCCTCCTGCCTCAGCCTCCCAAAGTGCTGAGATTAGAGACACGTGCCACTGTGCCCTGCTCAATGACACAAATTCTGTTTGCAGAAGGCTGCTTACCTGCCCCATCTAGAACTGGGATGCCTGAGTTAAATTTTTCTCTGCATTTCCCTCTGGCTTCCCTCAGCTCTGGCATCTTGGGGCATTGGTCACTTTCACCCTCCTTTTGCACGCTTCTCCCTCCACATGAGGGCTTTGTGGATCTGCCTCCCTGCTCTCGCATCTCGTCCTTAGCCAAAATCCTGTAACCATAAACTATCACCTGAAAGCTATTCCTTCTAAATAATGTAGAATCAGGAGACCAAACCAAAAAGTAAACAAAGGGGTGGCCGCCTGTCTCGGTTCTGGGTTTCTTAAGTCCCCACGGGCATAAGTGTAAGGGGAAATTGTAGTTGCAAAGTAAGGCATTAAAAACAAGGCCAGGTGTGGTGGGTGGATTGCTTGAGCCCAGGAGTTCAAGACCAGCTTGGGCAACATGGTGAGACCTCATCTTTACAAAAAAAATACAAACATTAGCTGGCATGGTGGTGTGCACCTGTAGTCCCAGCTACTCCAGAGGCTGAGGTGGGAGGATCACTTGAGCCCAGGAGGTGGAGGCTGCAGTGAGCAGAGGTCGCACTACTGCACTCCAGCCTGGGTGACAGACAGGGCGAGACCCTGTCTCGAAAAACAAAATCAAAAAAAAGACATAAAGACAAGCCCGCTAGACCCATGCTGCAGTCTCTCTCCTACAGCTACCATTTATCCCTTTCCCTTCTGGGGTGAGGGTGTTACATCTGCCAAGTACTCGCTGCACAAGAACCTTTCTGTTCAGCATGCAGTACTACACTGTACAAAGCTATGCAGAATGCTGGGCTCTGCCTCGACAAAATTCCAAGATCAAGTTTCACCTTTTTATCCTGACCCGATCCAGCACAGTCTTCATAATTACCTAGCACAGCAGCTCAGAATGGAAAGCTTCAATTGCCCTGAGCTAATTGAAGGCCAGGCAAAGCAAACGTCTGCCCTAAAGTGACAAATGAGGGGGAGAGCTTGGATGATAAATCTCTGTTACTTATTCTGAAATCTACATGAAGGAACTTGTTTTGTAAATGAAAAATTGGTCTTCACATGAACCTCTGTACACCAAGTCACCTCTCAGGGAAAACATCCAGGAAGATGACCCTCAGGTTCCTTTAGCTTGTTTATAAATATTTTATGAAAGCAAATTTTTCCCTAAAGAGCTCTATTTCATATGCATTCAATTTTGCAGCTGGTACTGGGATTTAGGATATACTCTCATTCTTTGCCTCCCCTCCCATCTGTCCCAACAAAATACAAGCCTGAGGTCAGTGCCAGCTCATCAGTGCTTGGCAGTGGCTCCTGCAGGCGGGGGCGGAAGTGGCTGCAAGAAGGCAGAGAAGGAAGACACTGCCAGCACCCACAGCTCCAGGGGGCCGCCCCCAGATCTCATTTCAGTGCCAGTCTCTGGAGCCACCCAGAACACAGTCCTCACCCAAGGCCTCTCGAAATTGAGGAGCAACGAACAAATGTGGTACCTCTAAACTTTCCTACAAGGTCTAAAATCTCATACCAAAAACAAATCTGTGCTACCAAATTTATTTTGAGATGTTTATGTCTTGACTCCAAATGCCATGCTAGTGCAGAAGGATAAATAAAGGCCATTTCAGTTACTAGTGTGTAAACTAAAATTCCAAATAAAATTTTTAGGACACAGAATGTACCAATATGGAAAGAGTATTCACCACAATCAAGAAAGACTAACTCAAGGAAGGTCAGCCTGGTATTTATCCATTCAGCCACCAATCCATTTGCTTATACATCCACCTACCCATCCTTCTATCTATCTTCCCATTCACTCATCCATCCACCTTCCCATGCCTCCATCCATCCATGAATCCATGTATCCATCCATCCACTTACCCTCCCATCTATCCATCCATCTATCCACCCACTCACCCTCCCTTTCATCCATCCATCCACTTATCCATCCATCCATCCATCCATCCATCCATCCTCCCACCCACCCACCCACTTACTTTTCCATTCGTCCATCCAACCACTTACCCTCCCATCCATCCAACCATTTATTGAGCACGTAATCTGTGCAGGAATTATGTCAGGTACAGGGTACTGAGAAATGAAAAAAGTAAAATCCCGTCTTCCAGGAGCCAACAGTCCAGCCCAGCAGACAGCAAGGAATAGTGAAGGTGTACCAATACATCCGTGATGTGAGTTTAAGAGTCACTGTCCCCCTGCCAAACCATCCCAGTCTGAAGAGGTTAGCACATTCATGGGGCAGTGGATGTCCACTTTCAAGGTAAACTCTTACAGATGGCTTGACTGAACCAGAAGGTGTGCACGGCTGTCAGCCTTCAGTTGCGTGGTGCCAAGCAACCCTCCAGACAGGTTTCTCAAAAAGCCCTCCAGTCAGGTTTTGCCAAATGCCCCTCTTCTGTGCCACCCACAGGGTGACAGCTCCCTCTTCATCTTAAAGGCTTTCACATCTGTCATGAACGTAAAGCCTGATCAGCTCAAGGGTAGGATGACACTTCCTGAGAGAGCTGACAGCAGGTAGAAGTGGTTACTATAAAGGTAGAATGGAGAAGCAGGGACATTTCTCCCAGGGTTAGGGACTGAACTGTGCCCCACAAAATCAATGTGCTGAAGCCGTAACTCTTAGTATCTCAGAATGTGACTGTATTGGAAGACAGGGCCTTAGAAGAAGTAATTAAGGTAAAATTAGGTAATTAGGGCCATTGGGGAGGGCTCTGATCCAATAGGACTGGGGTCCTTATAAGAAGAAATGATACAAAAATGCGCAGAGGGAAGACCTTGTGAGGACACAGGGAGAAGACGGCATCTACAAGCCTAGGAGAGAGGCCCCAGGAGGAACCAGCCCTGCTCACACATTGCTCTGGAACTTCCAGCCTCTAGGACTGTGGGAGAATCCACTTCTGTTGTTTGAGCCCCCCAGTCTTGGAGAGTTTGTTACGGCCACACTAGGAAACAGACCCAGCATTCAAGGGGCCCCAGGTCAGCAGGAGAGAGCATTTCCCCAAAGCAGGCTCCAGCTGGCTATGATGCCTGAGCTTGTGGGTCTGAGGCGAAGCCTCTGATGGCAGTGGGGGTGGGGGGCGGTGGGCTGTTCAGGACAGAAGAGCTGGAGGGAAGCAAACGTGCTGGGTCTGCTCCCTCAGGTTCAGTTCTATTTTAGCTCAAACACCACCTGTTTCTCCCATAACCCAGCCAGAAGTCACTTTGCTCTCTCTCCTCTGAGCTTCTGAAGCATCATGTAACTTAAAAAAAAAGTATCATCACTTCAATCTGCCCTACTTGTCTTTATATTAACATAGGATCTTGAACTTCACAAAAAATGTTATCTCTATTTGGTTCATATGAGCAACAACAACAAAAAATAATTCCGATCTCAACATTCTTTTGTTATCCAAACAAATACAATACATACTTTTTGTTATGCATCGATTATCAGAGCAGCACTTCATATGATTTACACAGACATGTTTACGTTATTTTAAACTTATGCAAAACATTGGGTATCTTCAAACCTTTGTATTCTAGATTTTCTTTTTGGTGGGCAAAGAACAATCCCTTGCCTGAACTTTGACTTCTATTATTCTCCACTGAAATTTTTTCAAGTGTATTCTTTCTTGCTGGTCCTTCGGAAATTAAAGAGTCTCTGAAAAAAGTTGAAAACAACTTTTCAACCTACATATTCTCAAATGTCATCGCGCCTCACCACTCAAAAAAAAAACCGCACCCAACAATTCTGAAAATTGCTGGGTTGGTAGCTCAAAAGCAGAGAGTTTCTGGAACTAATTTCTTTGGAGTGGTTATGCAGTCTGCTGGGAGACATGGCCTTGATGAATGAAGCATGGGGCCCCGCTTCCTCTCGATCCTTTCAGTATCGACAGTGCCATTCACTCACTCACACACAGCCTGCACGTGACAGCTGTTCAGGGCGACCCCCTCCATGCACAGCAGAACTATACACTCTCACCAGCACGGGTGCCCTCCGCACAGATGATACGCTCGTGGCATCGGGCAGAGCACGGCCCGCATGTGCAGAGCCCATCGAGCACTGCCCGCGACGCACCGCACGGCCGGCCTCAACGGCCTGGGAGCTGGCTTGGAAAACAGACTGCAGCTGGTGCTCGGCACGTGACCTACTTGGAATCCACAGTTGTAAAGCTCTAATTGTGCTTCTCAGACACAGCTAAATTCTGTAGGTGGATTATTCGTCGGCCTTTCTGACCCACGCATTCTTGGTTTCAGCCTCAGAGTCTGTTAAGTAACTGAAGAGACTTCCTACACAAGCACACACACAATATCAGTCCTGTCGTTGCAGAGTCACATAAATATTTGATCCCCTTGTAGAAGGCTAACAGCTCTGTTTAAGGCCAAATGAAATAAAACCCTATGACATGAGGCTCTTGAAAGCAAACTTTTAAATTGGTAATTTCTGCAACAGAACCTTGAGTTTTGAGGTCAGTGTTTAATGTGAATGTCACGGCAATCACACAAGATTCTCAAGGCGACAGAAAAATCCACGCCCGGGGACCCTGTTGTGCATTTACTCCCATCCCTCCATCCGCCTTTTTAAAACAAGATTGCACCACATCTTCTGCAGAGTCGCACACTCTCCTCCTGCCCTCCTCATGTGATGAAGGGGAAGATTATACTATTTTTTTTTTTTTTTTTTTGAGACAGGGTCTCGCTCTGTTGCCCAGGCTGGAGTGCAGTGGTGTGATCCCCATTCACTGCAACATCCACTTCCCAGGTTCAAGCAATTCTCGTGCTTGAACAAGTAGCTCAGCCTCCAGCGTAGCTGGGACTACAGGCATCTGCCACCACACCTGGCTAATTTTTTTTTTTTTCCTATTTTTAGTAGAGATGGGATCTTACCATGTTGCCCAGGCTGGTCTTGAACTCCTGGGCTCAAGCAATTCACCTGCCTCAGCCTCCCAAAGTGCTGGGAATACAGGTGTGAACCACCATGCCCGGCCCGGATTATACTATGTATTTAATCTAACCCTGTCCTTGCCTTAACTAAGCGGCTATGGCGCACATTCTGGAATTATGGCACAAAATGCTCTAATCTCCTGCTGCTGCCACAGTTCCTGCAGATGCTTGCAGCCTCTCTTTGGGAGTTGACTAACTCGATTTCTATTTTAAAGCTCAAAATTAAATCATTAACTAGGTCCAATTTAGGAAGGCCTGCCCTGTTCCGTTCTTACTAACAATCCTTAGAGGCAACTCTGATTTCCAGGCCGCAGCTAGGCACACAGCTGTGTGCTAGATAGCTAAAGCTGCCCTTCGATAAGGCGCTCTGTGCAAAGCGTGCAGCTCCAGTATGTTAAACTGGACTTCTCATTATGTCTCCATAAGCGGTCTCACCGTGCGGAAAACACGATAGCCATTTTAAGAACCAAAAAATGTCACCGCCATGTAAGAAGGCCTCCCCACCCTGGGATGTGTCTCTGGGCAGGGCTGCAGGGTGCACAAGCTCTGCCCAGACCTCCAGTACATCAGGGATGATGGAAATCACACCGGATTTCAGCCGCTTTGGGTTTGGCAAAAGCCAGACGTCTAGCCATGTTAACCAAGCACCCACCCACCGTACAGAAGCCCACCCTCAGACGCCTGTTCAGTAACTCTGAATCCAAATTTCACCCACCTCGGCGTGGACTGTCCCTCCTCGGCCCGGACTGCGGAGGGACGCTCTTCTCTGGGCTCGCCAGGGTCCCCTGCCTGCCTTCGCAGTTCGACAGAAGCTTCCTGCAAAGGGCAACATAATGAGACACCAAGTCCTCAAGCTGCCTTCCTCAGGACATCTGTGATTATGAAAGCCCTCATTTGTGGGTTTGCCTTGCCAGGGCAGTTCTACAAAGCATTTCATTGAGACGACTGAACTAAGACCCCGCGTCCACTTCTGTTCTGGGCAGGAAACAACTCCTACGTGAAGCCTGTAAAACCGTGTGGCACAATTGGCCAAAAGAAATAAAATAAAATACAGCTGGTCACAAATTACAGTGGTGAAGCCTCAAGCTCTAGTACTCGTCAGAGCCTGGGATTCTTTGCTCCTGACAGGGCAAGCATGAATTCTCAGAGGTCATGCTGAATAGCCACAAGCCAGGGTATCCAACGGTGGAAATAAACACTCAGAGCATCTATGTGGATTTTCAGGGCTGGGACACCACAGAGCAAACCAGCAGCCTTCTTTCTATGCACATATTAGGTATCTTGTATTAAATTACTAGTGGTTCTTTTTTTTTTTTTTTTTTTTTTTTTTTTTTTT
>NW_026652282.1:6489583-6512322 GCF_009828535.3 Hylobates moloch | reverse complement strand
TTTTTTTTTTTTTTTTTTTTTTTTTTTTTTTTTGCGACAGGGTCTTGCTCTTTTGCCCAGGCTGGAGTATAGTGGTGAGAACACAGTTCACCGCAACCTGAACCTCCTGGGCACCGCCACACCTGGCTAAGTTTTTTTTCTTTTTTTGTAGAGATAAGGTCTTGCTTTGTTGCCCAGACTGGTCTGGAACTGCTGGCCTCAAGTGATCATCCTTCCTCCGTCTTCCAAAGTGCTAGAACTGCAAATGCACCACCGCACCTACCCTGGATTCTTTTAAAAAGAAACTGCATCTATCATTGCGGAACTTTTTTTCTTTGAGATGTGCAAGTGCAGATGTAATAGGGAGAAAAAGCTTTCAAAGGGGGTAGGTGCAAGAGAGAAAGAGACTGTTGACTTTGAAGCAGGGCTAAGAAATATGCAGTTTTCTAGAAAGCTGGACATTAACTCTCACCATCAAAACTCTCACCTTAAAAAAGTGCAATCACTTAATGTGTTTTAAATACATTTTGTCCCAGAGCAATCCTTGAAAATACTTGCAAATAAAAAACAGAATACTAAAAAACCCAAATACTATAAATATTAAACGTCATCCATCAGTGTTTGAAAAGTGGCTATTGTATGTCATTTTAAGCTTTTACATAAACCACACATTTCCATGTCAGAGGCGTTAGTTATCATTTTCCATAGTTTCTCCCTCCAAGTTCTTTGCTGAGTATGAAGGTAGGAGCAAGCTACTTAAGGGGAAACTCAGTTAAAGCCAGAGATTATGGCAACGAGAACGGGAATGAAAAATGTGGGTTTTCGGGAATATGGCACTTTAAATTGCCTTGAAGGTGTCAACTTTGTGCCCAAATACCTCTGACACAGAGGGCACTAGGAGATCTGGAAAAGGTAAATGCTCGCACAGCTGAGGCTGAGTAGCCCTGGCGTCAGCCACTGCATTCTGGGTGTGTCCTGTCCTTGGGTTACGATGATGGTCAAGGGGGCTGTGGCTCCATGCTTACCTGCTTGTAGTGGTCTGTGGACGGTGAAGACCGGGACCTCCCATGAACGTGCTGCGGCCTCTCGTGTGGGTCCAGGCTCACATCCAGGATGTCATCCGCTGAGTGGCAGCGCCCGGAGCTCCTGGCCTCCAGGGGCTTCCTCTGTTCCTTCCAGGAGGCCTGATACTCTGCAAAGGTGCCGAGCCTCCGCGGCGGGTCTGACGTCCCTGCCTTCTCCGCTGCGCTGTGAGTGTTGAGGCTGTCCCCAAGGGAGGTGGTGTGTGACCAGGGCTCCGTGCCCTCATATGTGCGGCCTGCTGTCCGCGGCCTCTCTGGCTTGTCTCTCGGGATTCCGTGAAGAGCTTGCTTCTGAGCAGGCCTCTGGGGAACAGGTTTGCTCGTTTCCTCAAAAAACTTCCACCTGTCAGCAAATGTGCCCACAGTATCCTCAGATGTCCTGGGGTGCTGGTGAGGACTGTAGCCCCTCGTGAGGCCCACCTCGTTCATCTTCTCGGGTTCCGAGTAGGACTTCAGTTTCTGCTCAGCTGTGAACCGTCTCCGGCCTCCGATGCGGGGCGGGTGGGGCCCGCCACCTGTAGATGAGGGTGGCTGGGCCAGTCCTGCCTCCCAGAAGTGGGGGACAGCGTCTGGATCCCCCATCCGGTGTTCCAGTGACTCCGGGTATAGGTCTGCTGGGTTGGGGTCCAAGTCGCGGCGCTTGAAGGACGTGGCCCTCAGAACCCGGGCTTGGGCCTCTTTCAGGTGGTCTTTATAGGTGCCGGCGAGGGGTCCTTCCTGGGTGCCACCTCCTAACCCGGCCCTCCAGCGGCAGGTGGCATCCTCCGCCTCGCCTGCTGCAGTCAGAGCCACTGTGCTCCGGCTCTTCTGCAGCTTGGCTCTACGCATCTGGATCTCATTCCGCAGGGTGGTGGCAAAGCGGTCGCTTCTCCGGGTGGGCTTGCCCACGTGGGCGTCGAACGGTGGCGGTCTGGTGGTGCTGTCCTCTGGACTGCTCTCAGGCCGGCGCTTCCCCTCCTGGGTCAGGGAGTGCAACAGGGGTGTCTCCTGTGGGCAGATCCTGCTGCTCTCCCCATCTGCCCACGTGATGCTGGCTGCCAGCCTCTGGCTGGCTTTTTCTGCACGGCTGGCCCTGGGAGGCTCCTGGGCTCCCGCGGAGCAGCCCTCGACCCCTGTGTCCAGCGGGTAACACCGTCCTGTCTCACGGGCATCTGGAGGACCCTCAGGCTGAGGTAGGTGATGGCGTGGGCTCTGGCCCACCGTGGGTGGGGGAAGACTCTCGAGGGTTCCAGGGGCCGTGTCAGAAGGCCAGCATCCCGCCCAGAGCTGTGCCGCTTGCGGGCCTCCCTGCACACAGGGCTGGGGGCCCTGCCAGCCGCTCCCCAGCTTCTGGTCACAGCTGCTGAGCCCCCTCACCTGAGGAGGGCTGTCGTTCTGGAAGCTGGCAGACCCTGGCTCCTGCCCAAGGCTGTCAGCACAGAGGGGGCTGTGGTCGCTGTATAGGGGAGGGTGGCGGCCGCTATGAGGAGACTGAGGGAAGTGCACGTCTGAGCTGGACAGAGAGGCCTGCAGCCTGCTGGAAGCTCCATCCTTGGAGGGCGGCCAGCTGCCATCTGCGCGGGCCTCCCGCAGGCAGCCCGGGCCTCCTGATCCCTTCCCAAGGCTCCCCGGGTGTGCTGACCTCCAAGGCCGATCGGCGAGCTCTGGTCTCCAGTCACCACGGGGCTGAGCCTGGGCCAGGGCCGTAAAGTGCTGTGCCGCAGCCACCTCTGAGAACACAGGACCCTGGGCCTTCTCGTGGCTCTTGGTGGCAGCAAAGCTGTCACTGCGGAGAGGGGGAGGGGGAGGAGGTGGGGATGATGGTGCTTTCTTCTTATCGGGAACATACCAGACTGGCCCAAAATTGGACCTCCCAGGGGCAACCACCTTGGGCTCGGCATTGTACTCTGGCCTGGGGCCTTTGCCGCTGTCACTGGGGACCCTGGGCAGGAAACACCTGAGCTTCTCCTCCGAGCCCTGAGGGTCGCCTGCGGCCTGGGCCTGCCGGCCACCCTGCCTGGGAGCCTCCCAGAGGCCCACACTGTAGAGGATGTTCTCTGCGGAGGACGTGTCGACTTTGGACAAGGTGTGGTCAGGAGTGCTAGAGCTGGTGGAGAAGGAGCCGTAGGCCGAGTCGCGCTTGCTGTGGCCGCCCAGGTGGTCGATGCTGCTGTTGGACTTGGCCACCGAGAGGCGACCGGAGGGGTGGTCCAGGCTGTCAACGCTCCCCAGGGAGCTGAAGTGATCTAAGGTGCGCTGTAGGTTCGTCTGCTCCCAGGAACTGGACAGGTCGTGGGAGGAAGAACTGCAAGAATGAGAAGAAGGACAAAGCATGGTGTGCTTTAGCAATAGCAATGGCAAAAGGCAAGGCAGTGGACGCAGCTGGCCCTCCGTGGAAATACCAAAACGCCAAACAGTAACTTCCCAGGGTGAAGTTGCTGAGGCTGAGGTTGCAGCTTAGCACACCTGGATTTTAGTAGAGACACGGAGAAACTGGGCACAGACTGAAAAGACTGTGTCCTCCCTGTTACATGCCGTTTTACCAAACAGATGCCTTGCAACCCTAGTGCACATTCTCAGCCTGATGCCCGGATCGTTGGCAGGCAACGTCTGCATTTACATGTCTATGGTCAATCAACAGTTAAGCGCAGGGGTGGCCACACCACAACTCAGGTTGTTGTTGTTGATTTGGGGTTTTTTTTTTTTTGTTTTTTTTTTGTTTTTTTTTTTGAGACAGTCTCACTCTGTTACCTAGGCTGGAGTGCAGAGGCGTGATCTCAGCTCGCTGCAACCTTCGCCTCCTGGGTTCATGCGATTCTCCTGCCTCAGCCTCCCGAGTAGCTGGGATTATAGGTGCTTGCCACTGTGGCCAGCTAATTTTTTTGTATTTTTAGTAGAGACGGGGTTTCACCATGTTGGCCAGGCTGGTCTTGAATTCCTGACCTCAAGTGATCTGCCCGCCTCGGCCTCCCAAAGTGCTGGGATTACAGATATGAGCCACTGCACCCAGCCCAAATGGTTTTTGTATGTTTTAGGGTGGGAGAAGAAATTAGAGGCATACTATTTCTATCTCACCTGTAAAAATGATATGAAATTCAAATTTCAGTTCATACGTGAAGCTTTACTGGAACCCAACTGTGCCCACGTGTCTGCATATTGTCTGTGGCTGCTCTTGTGCTATGATGGCAGAGCTGAGTAACTGCAACAGAGATGTGTGGCCTGCAAAGCCAAAAACATGTACTAGCTAGCCTGTTACAGACCAGGTTTGGTGGCTCACACCTGAAATCCCAGGTGCTTTGAGAGGCTAAGGCAGGAGGATCACTTGAGGCTGGAGGATCACTTGAGGCCAGAGGATCACTCAAGGCCAGGAGTTTGAGACCAGCCTTACTTAGCAACATAGTGAGACCCTCATCTCTATAAAGACTTTTAAAAAAATTAGCTGGATGTGGTGGTACATGCCTGTAGTCCCAGCTACTTGGGAGGCTGAGGTGGGAAGATGGCTTGAGCCTGAGAGGTTGAGGCTGCAGTGAGCTGTGACTGCACCACTGCACTCCAGCCTGGGCAATGGAGTAAAACCCTGTTTCAAAGATGATAATAATAATAATAATAATAATAATAATAATAATAATAATAATATCACGCACTGCTGTGTTCAGCTTTCAGCTAACTGGTTACACCCTACAGAATTACTGACACTCACACCAAAAAACACAGGCTCCTAAACAGGATGGCGTCTAAGAGGATGAAATTAACGGTGAGTTGAGACATTGATTCCTCTGTAAGGTAATAACTGTGTGTGACTGAGAGCTCTCAATGGTGAAACTATTTATCCAGGATGTTAAGTGCTTTCTTTAAAGCTCAACAAAGCTGAGATGTTCACCCTTCAACAGGAAGAAGCTGTGGCTCCACTAGGTTGGGGGAGAGTGAGAATGAGAGAACCGTGTGACCAGGACAGAACACTGGAGAACAACTGGCTGTCATCTATGGGAGGGGGAGGGAGAGGACTGTTTGGGTTTCCCATCATCTTCTATAAGAACAGACCACGTATCCTCAAACCCGGGGCATGCTCCTGACTACCCACCAGTATTCTGGAAGGGATTTTTCTGCGAGATCCCAAGTCCAAGGAGATCTAGAGAACTCTGAGCACTGTTTCCACACAGATGTGGGCAGTGTGCATGTTTCTTTCATTAAGAGACTGCCAAATGGGCTTAATGGAGATCTCATCACCTTAAGTCACTTCAGAATAAAATAAAAGGCCCACTGTTCACTTAAGTGTTACTACTCAGTTGAGAATCTGTGTTTTTTTTTTTTTCCCCAAAAAATACACTGGGCTCTAAATACCATCATCTTTTGTCACTTTAGGGGTAATGTTATATTTCAGTTGTCTTTCCTTCGTGTCATATAAATCTTTACCTTGCAATTTTACAGACCAGTATTTTTTTTTTCTTTTCTTTTTTTTTTTTTTTAAGAGATGAGGTCTTGCTCTGTTGCCCAGACTAGAGTGCGGTGGTGCAATCATAGCTCACTGCAGCCTCGAACTCCTGGGCTTCAGTGATCCTACTGCCTCAGTCTCCTGAGTAGCTGGGACTACAGGTGTGCACACAATGCCCAGCTAATTTTCTTTTATTTTTAATAGAGATGGGGTCTTGCTGTGTTGTCCCGGGTGGTCTTGAACTCAAGCAATCTTCCCACCTTAGCTTCCCAAAGTGTTGGGATTATGGACATGAACCATTGCGCCCAGCCAAGACCAGTATTTATTAACAGCCAAAAACTGACTGGTTACATTAGCTCCAAACACAGACACATACCTGCGCGCACACACGCACACACACACACCAAACATGCTCACTCATACTCACACACTCGCATACACATATACATGTGCACACACATGCACATACAAGCAAACAGATGCACATGCACACATACAGGCACACACGAACACAGACACATGAACACACACATACAAGGACACACACACACAAACATGTAGAAATACACATGCACACTCACACCCCCCCCACACACTGACACCCGTAAACACACACAGATACACACACACACTCACACAAGCAGGGAGACATCCACACACGCACACCAAAACCAGACTATCTGCTGTCACCGCCATCCTCTTAACAGGAGACTAGTGAGGATACTGCCACTAACTCCAAGAGGGTTGAGGAGAGGCTACCAAAGATTAAAGAACCTCTTGGGAGCTTTTACAAGATACACCTGCCGCCCCATATATATCTCCTGCCTTCCAGTCCATGTGTAAAACCCTGGAAAGGAGAGGGGTGCCGTGGACGCCGCCCCACCGGCTCAGAACCCTACTACCTGGCACCCCACCTGGCCAATCCCAAAGGAGCTTGGCTGAAACCCAAGTCCTATGCTCCCCTTCTTGCTCATGCCTTGTCTTGCCATTTCATTTTGTGTCACACGCTTGCCGGTTCAGTCAAAAACTCAGAGCACTCCAACTGTGATTATGTGTCGGTGGCCCAGTCTCATCAGAAACATCAAAATCATTCTGCAGTCAGGAGTGCGCTCCCTGCAGAAGGCCGAACAAACCTGGCATCCTGGACGGGAATGGGTGCCTACCTCGCGTGGTGTCGGCCGGACCAGGAAGGACAGCCGCTGGTGGAGGTGAACGGCGAGACCGCCAGCTCAGGGTGGCTGTCGGAGAACTTGGTGGCATGCCAGGAGTGAGGCCTCCAGCCCAGCTCGCTCCTCCTAGAAAAGAACGCAGGGGAGGCGGGGGGTCAGGGACTGCACACAGCGCTCACCCTCGTGCCAAACAGTGCAGGGGGCTCGGGGACCGCACACAGGGCACACGCTCGTGCCAAACAGTGCAGGGGGCTTCAGGACCGCACACAGCGCACGTGCGCTGTGCCAAACAGTGCAGGGGGCTCGGGACCGCACACAGCACGTGTGCGCTTGTGCCAAACGAACAGTGCAGGGGACTTGCAGACCGTACACAGTATGTGCACTCTCGTGCCAAACAGTGCAGGGGGCTCGAGGACCGCACTCAGCGCACGTGTGCTCGTGCCAAACAGTGCAGGGGGCTCGGGGACCACACGCAGCGCATGCACGCTCGAGCCAAACAGTGCAGGGGGTTCAGGGAATGCGCACAGCGCGCACGCTAGTGCCAAACAGTGCAGAGACTGACACTGGTCACAGCAACTCAGGCAGGCGCACCGCACCATGTTCAGGGGTTGCCCACTGAATCCAAACCCACACCTTCTTTTTAGATTTTTGTTCACCACCCATTTGCCCTAACACAGAGTGGGAATCACAGGCTCTAGATGTGCAGCAGCCCTTATCTTTATTTTCATTTTATTTTTGAGACAGAGTCTCACTTTGTCGACCAGGCTGGAGTGCAATGGCATGATCTTGGCTCACTGCAACCTGGGCCTCCCAGGTTCAAGCGATTCTCCTGCCTTAGCCTCCCAAGTAGCTGGGATTACAGGCGCTCACCACCACACCCAGCTAATTTCTGTATTTTTAGTAGAGACCAGGTTTTACCATGTTGGCCAGGCTGGTCTTGAACTCCTGACCTCAAGTGATCCACTCACCTTGGCCTCCCAAAGTACTGGGATTATAGGTGTGAGCCACCACACCCGGCCAGCCCTTATCTCTAAAATGTGTTCCTCCATAAATATGGACAACTGTTAACTTGTCAATTTAAAATCTTACAAATGCAAAAATAAAGAACATTTATTCTAAATAAGTAAGCAAATTTTGCCCTCTCCGTGCCCCAATACGAACACAAACAGAATCTCCTATCTTTTGCTGGAGAAAAGGTATATGGGTCCCCCAGGCGGCTGGGTCACACAGAGTTCAGACAGCTTATCTGTGTCTATTTACCTAGGTAACAAAGTAAAGACAGCCACCTTCTGGTTAACTAAGACTAGTAGCCGCATCTTCCCCTGAGCCTGTTAGTCAACCAAAGATCCCCCCAGGGAGTCATGACAACCCACATCAAAAGGCTAGAATCCCTTCAGCCAGGGCTCCTGAACATGGAGGAGCTTTCCCGGGCTCCCCCGCCACAGTCCCCACCATCCCATGTGTGGCTTCTTAGTGTCTTGGCCACATCTGCCCAGATGTGATGAGGTGTGTCTGGTTAGAAATCCCGATGGATGTCAGTAATGCAATAGGGCCTCCAGGGGAACACTGCCGGGCGTGAGATCCTCCTCCTGGGCTCACTTCTCCAGCCTCATGGTAGGAAGCCAGCTTTACATTTCTCTAATTTGGGACAGAACTGACAGCTGATAGCCCAATCAAGAATGGAGAACGAGCTCAAGTGGGCCTCTTTAAATACTTTGTGGAGATCAGATGTTTTTCCCAGCAGGCAAAAACATTAAAGAATATTATGCAATAAAGAACATTTTACAAAATAAAACTGAAAAGCATTTATAACACAAACCTTTCGATGACTCAGATCATTTTAACGAGGAAAAGTATACGGGTGGCAAAATGTGGAACATGCTGACTTTATGATAGTTTCCCAGGAACCAAAGAGAAAGCATAAAAGACAAATTCCGCACCCCATGGAAGGAAAGCAATTGTAAAACCCAGACTGTACCTCATGGAATTTCTCAAAATCCTCGTAAGGAAGGTTCTGGCCATGTGAATTTCATTTTCAGCTGGCTTTCTCTGTGCTATGACATCCACAACTTCTTTCATCTTCCTTTATAGTTAATTAATGAAGAAAATAAACTAGACTGACTGAAACTGGAGGAAAGGGGAGAAAAAGAGAAGGCTAGGAAAAGAAAACGTCTGACACTCAAGACGGCGCTAGTTCAACCCTGCTACGGGAATAACTGGGCTACTAGCTGGTTTAGAGGGTCAGCAGTTCTCCATGGGTACAATAAAAGTTCTCCCAGATAAACTATCATTAGCAAGCACATATAAGAATATTAGCAACAGATTTTGTTCTCACAAAGTATGCAAGCAAATGGCCGGGTGCTGTGGCTCACACCTGTAATCCCAGCACTTTGAGAGGCTGCTGTGGGAGGATTGCTTTCGGCCAGGAGTTTGAGATTAGCCTGGGTGGCATAGCAAGACCCCATCTCTGCACAAAATTTAAAAATCAGCCGGGCGTGGGGGCGCGCATCTGTGGTTGCAGCTACTAGGGAGAATGAGGTGGGAGGATGATTTGAGCCCAGGAGGTTGAGGCTGTAGTGAGCCGTGTTTGCGCCACTGCACTCCAGCCTGGGGGACGGAGCAAGACCCTGTCTTTTAAAAAATATATACGTGTGATAGATTATGAGGAATCCAGTGGCCTTGCCATGCCATGGCATGAGGAAGCCCAAGTGAGCCACGCGGATAAGGCCGTATGGCAAGCGACACCAGGCAGCCCCAGCTGTCGCCCAACCTCCTGGCCCCACGCACCAGACACAGGAGAGAAGGAGGTCATTTGCACGTATGGCCCCTGCAGAGGCAACGTGGAAAAAGACTGAGGAACCCAGCCGGCAGCCAGAACCACGGCCCAAAGCTTCTGGGCATCTGCTGCCGCTCAAGCCAGCCCTGCGGAAGGCCTCTGTCATGGGGGAAGGGAGAGAGTGAGTCGCAGCTGTGCCATGCCTCTATTCCTAGCTTTGGCCCTGGACAGATGCACATCAATCCCGGGTGTAGCCACCGAGGAGTCAAGAGGGAGGAGGGAAGTCACTTATCCTTATTCATAAGCGGTTAATTTATTCAAAGTGACAAAATCCAAAGTTCAGTTCCTTGGTCATTCTGGCCACATTGTGAGTGCTCGATGGCCACATGTGGGTAGTGGCTACTGCATGGGCAGCACAGATATGGAACATCTGCAGCCCTGCAGCTGGAGCACTGCCTTAGAGATGCAGTAACCCCATCTCATCTGCATGGCAGGAATGCTGCTACCCCCCTGCCACTGTCTGCTGCCCGCAACCCTAGCACAGTGACTGTTTACACCGCCTCCCTCCCCAACCCTTCCATAATGTGCAGATAACTACCTTTTGGAGATTTTCTAGAGCATATTTTTAAATATTGAAATAGCCAGCCCTAACACATAGCATGCTTCTGAGTACCTCCGTATAGGCCAATTGCTTTGTGCTCAATTTTACAACTAGAAATTCTATTTGACACCACTAATTTTGGGGCAACTTTTCATGCAGCAAAGATGAACAAAATGGAGAGTAATCATCTTAAATCTGCTTTTAAAAATATAATAATTTTTGTTTTTTATTTTTTGTAGAGGTCTTGCTATGTTGCCCCCGCTGGTCTCAAACTCCTGGCCTCAAGCAACTCTCCTGCCTCAGCCTCCGAAAGCACTGAGATTACAGGCATGCGCCACCATGCTCAGCCTGAAATCTGCTTCTGAAAATATCCAGGAAGTATCTTCCTCCCCATGTACACAAAGCTTCAGTTTGCAGAACCGTTTCAAAGAAAATGAATCATCCCCATGCACCGATTCCTTAAATCCAACTATGAAGAGAAATTAGCCCTTTAGCTTGGTCAGTTACATCAGGGAGACAGCAGCTTGGTGCTAACATTAACCTAAACCAGCAGTTAGCCAAAAAACCCAAAATACATCTCAACCTTCCACTGGCCTCAGGCTAAAATAAGAATTAATTGAGTGTTGCAAATGAATAAGGCAGTGACCACAGAAGCCTTCTAGCAGCTGAGAGGGCTAAACAATCCCGTTCCTGGACCAAAATGTCATTCTGTTGAAATCTGAATATTATGTTTTAAAACAAAATTGTAATAATAATATCATTTCAGACTTACTTTTACCTTAGAAGTTTATTCTACGATGATGATATTCAGCTTATATCTAATACAGACTTTAAGAGCTGGCCATTTAGTCAAAACGTATACTGTTCCATGGCTGGAAGAATGGACAAACAAAATGTGGTCCAGCCATACAATGGGATATTACTTGTCAATAAAAAGGAAATTTTGACATATGCTACAACATGGAAGAACCTTGGGGACGGTATGCTACGTGACATTAGACAGTTACAAAAGGACAAATACTGTATGATTCAACTTATATGAGGTACCTGATTCGTCAAAATCATGAATGCAGAAAGTAGAATGGTGGTTGCCAGGGGGTGGGGGAGGGGAGACTGAGAAGTTGCTGTTTAATGCATATAGAGCCTCTGTTTTGCAAGATGAAACAAGTTTCTGGAGATTGGTTGTATGATGTGAATACACTTAACGCTACTGAACATTACAATGGTTAGCATGGTAAATTTTATGTGTATTTTACCGTAATTATCAACAACAACAAAAACCCAAAGTGTATACTGTGCATCTCCCATAGCTATGGGACATCCCTGTGGATGTGTCCATCGGCGGGAACAAAAAGATACAGGGTTGAGGTCAAAATGCAGGCCAGGGAAAGAGGAAGACAGGAGAGTCCGAACAGGGGCGTCACAGCCAGGGAGGCTGATGGCATGGAAGAGGGCTTCCCATGGACGGGAATGCATGTGCAGAAGGCAGCTTGGGTGGGAGTTGTCGGAGGCAGGCAGGGAACCTGGCATGGAAGTGAGACTTCCACGCCTTCATAAAACGCATCTTACCTGGTTTATTCCTGCACAAGCCACACACTGTTTCAAAACTGTCTGAAGAGAATGAGCAATGCTGTATGAGGCAATGAAAAAAATGAAAACAAACCCAGAAGCTCCTTTTTAAAAAGATAATATACAGATATATGTGTTCTTATATATGACACTGTCAGCAGTTCTGATATGAATTGTGGCTTTTTTTTTTTTTTTTTTTTTTGACAGGCTCTCCGTCTGCCACCCAGGCTGGAGTACAGTGACGCAATCATGGCTCACTGCAGCCTCGACCTCCTGGGCTCAAGTGATCCTCCCGCCTCAGCTTCTTGAGTAGCTGGGACCACAGACACACACCATCACGCCCAGCTAACTTTTTGTATAATGAGAGATGGGGTATCGTTATGTTGCCCAGGCTGGTCTCACACTCCTGGGCTCAAGAAATCTGCCTGCCTCGGCCTTTCAAAGTGCTGGGATTACAGGCGTAAGCCCCTGTACCTGGCCTAGGGATATTTTTTTAAATAAGCAAATGAAGACACACAGTGAAAAGAGTTACACTCTTTCTGCTTTAACTGAAGATATCTTGGTTACTATGGACAGTGAAAATTTACTAAAATATATATGCTTTTTTTTCTCAAGTCTTCTGAATTTCCTGGTGCATAATGAATGTATTTGGGGATCCAGCCGGGGTCAGACTGGTTTCTGCTTGTTGGCACCTCTGAAACGGCTGGATTGGTGTTGATAAGGAGATGGTGGGGAGGACCTTCAGCCCCTACATGCTGGTCGCTCAATCACAGACCCGTGGAGTTGGGGACAGAGTGCTCTGGCGCCACCTAGAGCCCGCCTACACTCCCGGTCCGTCTGGCTGAGTTTCAAGGGCTCCCAGAAGGACTTGAGTAGATTGAAGGCTGTGGTGTTTCCTCCTGCACAAGCCACGCGCTCTTTAAACGCTTTAAACCACCTTGTCCCTAGAACCGTGGGTCTCATGTGCAGGACAGACATGTTTCTGTGTATTCCCTTTCATCCCGCAGACTTGACGAGCGCCTTTCTTTCCCCAGTCGGCCTGGTTTTGTGATCATTCTCCCAAGCCATTATCATTTAAAATTTTTATTTATTTAATTCAAAAATGTTTTAAAGAGATGAGGTCTCATCATGTCACCCAGGCTGGTCTTGAACTCCTGGGCTCAAGCAATCCTCCCACCCCGGCCTCCCAAAGTGCTGGGATTACAGGCATGAGCCACCACACCCGGCCCAGGCCATTATCATTCTTCCAAAACATAATATTTAGTCAATGCATACTATTCCTTTCATATAACAAAACACCATGGTATCGACAATACCGAGTTTTCTGGCACTCCAGATGGAACTATTCATTCTAATGGTGGGTTCCCCTGAAATCCCTTCCCACAGATTGTACACCAAACTTCATTGAAACTTACTTCAATTTTTTAGAGTAATTTTATATGCTAGGTAGTGTTTTGGGTTTTTTTTTTTTTTAAAGGACAGGGTTTAGATCACAAATATAAAAAAAATGCTAGGATGTCATTGAACATTAAGAACAACAGCTGTATGTCTGAGCCCAGGAGTTCAAGACTGCAGTGAGCTATTATTGTACCACTGTTCTTCTGCCTGGGTGACAGAGCAAGACTCCATCTCTAAAAAAAAAAAAAAAGAACAACAGATTAGATATCAAATATCCTGTTTTATTTTTAAAAGGAATTATCACAATAACTGCTTCAATGAAACCTTTATTATTCACAAAGAACAGAGTTCCTTCCCTTCCCTCAAACTAAAAAAAAAAAAAAAAAAAAAAAAAAAAAGAAAAAAAAATCACGAGTGTTGGGTTATTTTCCTAACCTTTTAGAAGAAAGCAAAGAAGCACCACCTCCCAAGACAAATAGTTTGTGCTTCGTGCCCCCAGCTAACTAAGCACACAGTAAGAGCACTGGCTGGAGGCCAAGGCAGGGTCTGGGAGGGGAGGCGCCTTGGCCTGCTGGAGGCCCACCTGGTCCCCCTGCCTGGAAACTGCGATGGGGGGCGGGGGTGGTGGTGGTATTATATACGTGGGGGGGCTTTTGGCCTACACTGGGAGCTGAGGAACGTTTTGTAGGAAAACAGATAAATAATGGTTTCTAAGGGCTTCTTGGAGATAAGGAAGAGCAGGGTTTGAAAGAAGAGTCTGCAGTTGGAAAGGCCTTGCAGATACCGGGCCAGGATGGGAAGCCCTGGAAACAGTCTGGGGGCCTCAGGGACTGTGACAAGCTTCCTGATGTCAGACCCCAGGGTCTGGGGAGAGGGGAATTTACCTAGCAATTGCTCACACTCTTCTAATCCTTTAAACAAAAACCACCTCTCTGCAAACATCAAATGAAGCCCAGCTCTGACTCTGCTTCCTTCCTTTTCCTGCCAATCCTCCGGAAGGCTTCTTCCTCTCCCAGTTTGCCTGCACCTCCTGCCAGATCAGTCTCCCTGCACGCAACACAGCCCTGGCCAGGTCTTGCCCTCACTCTAGAACCATCAGCTGCTCTGAGTTTCCACAAAAGGAAGTCCATGCTCCTAGGTTCTCTGTGGTCTAGTCTAGGGGTTCTCAGAGCATGCTCCCTGGGCCAGCAGTGTCTGTAGCATCTAGGGTCTTGGCAGATAAAGCAAATTCTCATTTCCCCAAGACCAAGGAAGTCTGGGCTGCAGTGGGCCAGGAGTGTCTGCACCACCTGAGCAGCTCTGTGTGAGCCGCTGGGTGCTGGCCCCATCCTACGTTTCCACCTTCCTCTCCCAAGCCTCCCCCTCTACTGTTCTCACTAGAACTTCCAGCTACAGCTTCCAGCTTTGGAGCACCTGGTATGGCTGGCAGACGTTTATATCTGCCTCTCAAAACTGGCTCAGCTACAAAGGATGGCTCCGCTGGCCTGTCCTCAGCAAAGACTTTCCTGGATCGACTTCCACCCTTCCTTCCTCTCTGAGTCCGCACTTGTGAGAGCTCTTCAGCCCACTCAGCTGCAAGCTCCTGGAAGGCGGGACCTAAAGGAATGATTTTAACTACGTGGTGGGAGTGCTTCTCACATACATCACATGAATGTATACAAGTACGCCAGAGCACTCTAGAAATGGTTAACTCTGCATGTATTTTCTATAAGAAAAGTCGTCCCCCAAAGGCACTGTGGGAAGATGTATACGCAGCGTCTTTGCCGGGGCAGTAGTGTGGGCAACGCCTGCGTGAATGGTGACATCATGTCTGATAAAGTCTATGGTCCTAGGAGATAAGAGGCAAGTAGTTCCTGCTTTTAAACATGAAGAGAACTGAGGCAAGATAAAAATTCCCAAATGGCCTAAGTAGCTGAAACTGAGACATCAGAGCCTCATTGTAAGCAAACGCCAGGGCCCAGCAGCAGCATTCACGTGGGGTGAGAGCCCCAGAGTTGCTCTCCACCCGGCCAGCCTGCCTGCCTCACCCCTAGCAAGAGTGTGCCCCGCCTCTGGCCTCCACCTCTGGTGTTCAACCTGGGTCCTATGGCAGAAAAGACTTCGGAGGAATGCCACAGAAGCCACAGGCAGAACCGAGTGGCACAGAACAGAGGAGTGGAGCAGACCCGAATGACTTGTTTTTCCCATTAACCTTTGTAATGTTCATTTCTATAAACCCATTACTGTTGGAAAGAAAAGGAAAAAAAAAGACGATCGCTGTCCCAGTATCCAAACCCCTTGTGTTCAACCATATATATGCCCCAAGTGTCAAATCATCATTTCATTCAGCTTGATGTTTTAAAAAGGGCACTCACACAATTTCCTGGCTATGTTTCAACAGAATGAATTTGTTGGCAAAGAAACTCAGCACATTCAAGTGTGCGGTCATTAACATGACTCGTTTTATATAGCCCTAAGGATGAACACCACAGATACAAGAAAAAAGACACAAAAAGTTTAACTTGTTGAGTCAACATATCAGTATACACATGGCAAAAGCCATACCAAAAAAAAAAAAAAAAAAAGCAACAAGAGATTGCAGACTGCTGTTCTCTAAAAGCCATGCTATGTATAAAGCGTTCTAGCCATGTAAATAGCTGCAAAGGGAAAGGAAAGAGATTTCAAGAAACAATCTCCCCTAGCCCTTTCTGGAGTTCGGCCCACTAGATCTCAGCAAACAATATCCCCACCTAGCGCTTTCTGATGTTCTGCTCATTACATAAAGCCCATAATAATTTACTGTATTTTTACTCAATTTGTCCTCAAATCCCCTTCCCAGAGCCCATGGTTATTCAAGGTACTAGAAGAGTTAAGAAGATATTCTTCATAGAAAAACAAAAACCAAGGTATAGAGAAGAGATACGAGGTTTAGGGAAAGTAACCAATAAAAGAGACTTTAAGAGTCACGGCGCAGCAAAGAAACATTGAGCCGGGACCATGAAAAGAGATGAAACTCAGCGGCAAAATTGGGGAGGCAGGGGGAGGAAGGTCCACGAATTCCTCTGAATGCAGTTACAGGCACTACCACCACAGGTGAACTGAATGTGGCAGTAGTGAAATGCTATTACAACTAAATAACATTTCTCCAAAGGAAGCTTGTGCTTTTATTCCAAACTTTTTACAGATCCTATACACATTCAGAGAACTATTAAATACCACTGCACATGTGGTCACTATGGTAAGCCAGACGTCCACTCACATGCGATCCACATATGCCGAGTGGCTGATAAAAATCTTCCCTTATTTGATCACTTATCATCTCACCGAGAGGGTGGGAGGCATCCTTTTCTTTGCAAGCGCATTGACTCAGAGAACTTTCCTCTGTGTCTTTACATTTAATAAACCACCATGTCATTGTTGGCAAATCAAAGTAGTGAAATCACTGAAGAAAGATCTGATTCCTTCCTATTTTTTTGTCATTTACTACAGCTGCAGACCAATGGCCTTGCTTTCCCTATTACTAAAGGCAAGCACACCCACAACCAGCAGAGTAAATGGTACAACTACCCTCCGTGGTGCAGAGAACTGTTGCTACCTGCCCTGTCCATGACGATGGCTACCTTACCAAAACATGGTCTGGACGTCGGAACTACTCGAGTTATTTAATCAGCCCATTTCACATCCCCATCAATGCTGTCATGACTACCATTCAGCAAATCCTTCTGAGCACCCTCCTTAAACATGCCACTCCATTCCATTCAAAAGGCCTTTGGACTCTAACTGCCACAAACAGGCTTTCTTTAGCAATAAAACGAAGTTATCAGGCAACTATTCTAAATGGTTTTTATGAGGATTTGGTTCTAAAAGTACCTTGAGATAGCCAAGACGTAGGAACGCATCTTGCAGTTGGGGACAGGAGGGGTGTGAGTGTGTGTGGGTGGGAGGGAGACATGGGATGAAGTTGTTTTCATTATGGAGCATTTTCTTTGTGTGAATAAATTAGCAAGTGACATGAAAACAAACAAACAACAACAACAAAAAACAGGCTTTTGTTACAGATAAGGTATGCCCCTCACTTTGTAGAAAGGGCCAAGGCTATGTCGGGTACTTCATTTCTTCCCCCAGACTCTCCCACCTTGGAACCAATGGGTATTAGTGGTAACCGGGCTTGAGGTGACAGTGCTAAGAAGAGGCGACATTTACTCCGCCTTTATGACCTGCCTGGCAGCCATCGCTCATGGCTCTGCCAATATCACCTCTCCCTACCCCTTGGCAACACACTGAAAGCACGTTCGTCTCCATCTGGACAAAGTGGCCAGTGCAGGGCAGAGCATGCCACAGCGTGCCAGTGCCGCCACAGCCAAGGACGGGATGGACAGAGAGGGGACCCACTCAGTGTGCTCCATGTGGGACGGACAGACCCTCTGGGGATGTCTCAACCTGCAAAGGCCTCATCTACCTGTCCTTTAGGGGTGACTGCAAGGGTGAGTGGCACCAGTGACTGGACAGAAGCCACATGTGGGCTTCCTGCCCTGCCAAGCCCACTAAGAGGTCAGCACGTGATCCCAGGGGCCCGTGGTGTCTGCTGGGCTGCTGCCTCTCGCAGGACACTACCTCCCAGATGACAGACACCAAGACCTGTCCCCAGATCCCTGTGCCCTCAAGTCTCAAGAGAGGACATTCCCAGGGTCTGCTCTCAAAATCTCACCAGAACACTCTTCTTTCCAAGCCAATAGCAAACTGGGAATTCAACCAGTGTAGATCAACCTTTTCTCCTAAAGCTCAGGGCTTTCAATTTGGTGGATCTCATTAGAGCTGCTCCGTTTTTAAAAATAAAAGTCTACGTCATTTGCGGGACCAATAAAAAAATAAAAGTCATTTAAACTTCATTGTTAATGCGAATGCTAACTTCTCAATTCCTCAAACCTCAAAATAAACTTAACCTGTACAGTGTGGATCCCACCGCATAGCACATACACAAAAATAAGCTAAACATTCTCTGTAAGTCTTCCTATATTAGAAACCATCACTATTTGCAAACATTGATTCATCTGATTAAATTACCTAAACCACACACTAAGGCAAAACCCCAACAGAAGTAACTTTCCCCAAAATAAAACAATTCTGATCTATGTGGTCTTCTTTTTTCTCCTGATTTTACTTAATAAAAACAATAAGCTGGCCGGGTGCAGTGGCTCACGCCTGTAATCCCAACACTTTGGCAGGCCAAGTGGGGCAGATCTCTTGAGGCCAGGAGTTCAAGACCAGCCTGGCCAACATGGCGAAACCCCATCCCTACTAAAAATACAAAAATTAGCCAGGTGTGGTGGCACACGCCTGTAGTCCCAGCTACTGGGGAGGCTGAGGCACGAGAATTGCTTGAACCCGGGAGGTGAAGGTTGCAGTGAGCCAAGATCTTGCCACTGCACTCCAGCAACAGGAGACTCTGTCTCAAAAAAATAGAAAAAATAAAATTAAATAAAAAAAATAAAAACAATAAGCTGGGCATGGTGGCATGCATCTGTAGTCCCAGCTACTCAGTAGGCTGAGGCAAGAGGATCACTTGAGCCCAGGAGTTTGAGGCTGCAGTGAGCTATGATTGTGCCTGTCAGTAGCCACCGCACTCCAGCCTCGGCAACAGAGCGAGATTTCATCCTTCCTTCCTCCCATCCTCCCTCCCTCCCTCTCTCCCTTCTTTCCTTCACTCATAATAAAATAAATAAATGAAATAAAAACAATAATGGAAAATAGCCCAAACCAGTCAGGGTCTCCTTTGTTTTAACAAGAAAATAAGCTCAGTAGCAAACAGCCATTAGCCCCCAAATGCTCACAGAATAGAAATACCCACTCCTGAATCACAGATAAAGACATCAGACAGCCTCGAAGGCATGGGTTTCACCTGACGTCCTCCAGTGTCCCCACTAAGGAGCATGCCCTCCATCTGACCACGCACCATTTCTGCCTCAGGAGTAGTTCTGGAGGGGGTGGGGTGCTGGGGGAGTGGGGTGGGGGTGTAAACCTGCTGACGTCTTAGGCGGCCCCTTACTGCTGCCACCGTTGCGAGTAGCAGCTCCCGGAACATCTGTGCTAATCAACCTTGGGGCTGCAGGGCCACCTGCTCCAGGACAGCTCCAAGGAGCCAGCAGCAGAGGGGGGCACAGCACAATGTGGGCTTGGAGCAGCAGTCAGGGCACCTTAGCAATGCCCAAGAGGGGACGCATGTTTTAAGAAACTCGCTCCTAGCAAACATGAGTGCTGTCCCTCGACATGCAGCCTCTTCTCTTCAAATGCAGGACCACACCACATGGTCTCACAAACCCTTGCAGCCTGATGCAGAAAACCCTTCCCTCTGCTGCTAAGCTGCTCCTGAATGCAAGCTTAGTGGATGTAATTAGACTCACAAGAGGGTTTAGGGCTGCCAGCAAAGAGGCAGGAAGTGACATGAATCAACTCTATCCACGATTTGGCCCCCACAAAATGACTCGCAACACATGACCGGTTCAAGAAAAACTGCCCAGAGTGGGGTCCATGACAAGGTAGCAGACGGATTTGCCGTAAACAAAACTAATATTATAATGCATATTTGGGGAAAAAGCCAAAAGGGTAATTGCAAAGCTTTAGAAAATAATTTATGATGTGATATTTAAAAGAAATTTTCCCTAGGGTGTTTGAAATTATAGGTGCTTTTTAGAAGCTGAACTTAACAGCCATTTGCCTCTGAAGGGAGAAAAATGGATAACTCTGTCCCCAGAGCTGTTAACGCAGATTTCAGAGAGAAGACAGCAACAGGCAACAGCCACGGTCCCTAGCACCGAGTGGATAGGATGAGCCCAGCTAAGCTAGGAGCCGCCGTCCCCTTCTCGGTCCTTCCCCTCTCCCAACCCTGCTCTCTCTCCTCCGGAGCAGCTTGAGGGCATCAGGCAGACCTCCCTTTTGCACTAACCCAACTGGGCTGAGTTAATGAGGAAAATGCAAAAGGGCCACCCAGTTTCTGGCCTTAACCTTCCCAAGAACTTGTGCTTAAGGCCAGCAAGTGGTAGATCCGCTGCTAACACCCAGCGAAATAGCCTGTGGCTCTGTGTGAAGATTTCGGAGCCCAGATCCATTCAAGACCTGCCCAGGACTCTCCAGGGGTGGGCCTGGGCACCTAGGAAAACAGTGCAGCGGAAAAAAACTGGACACACACACACACACACACATAATAAAAGGCTACACGTCTGCCCTGAACTTTCCCGCAAGGAGCGCTTCTCCAGCCAAGTAGAGACAGAACAACAAACCGCCTGGGAAGAAAGAGAAAAGCAAAACTGCCAGCCTCAGCCTCTCCTCCTGACCTAACCGACAGATCTGACTCCCGGGCAGCACCCCTTCCCTGACATCTCGGGCCGTGTATGCCACCTGGACCTCACAAGGAAGAACATACATGCACTTGGTAGGGCTGACTGTTACACATTCTTTGTCTCCAGCTCCCCCCGCCCTGGGCGAGAGGAAGCGCTGGCCCTCATTTGTCTGCGGAGATAGTGATCCGCCTGTCTCCTCCCGCATCGCATCGCTTTCCCAGCACCAGCTTCTCAACGCTCACAAGGTCCGAGTTGCCCATGCCTGTGAAACAAGATGCCACCGCTTTGTGAAAGTGGCCCATCGCAATCCTATCCTGGCTGGCTGGTCCCCTGGTCCCCACACACACAAAGATAAAACGAGCCTACAAAATAAGACGTGTAGCAGCTGTCACTACAGGGAGGGGAGTTTATCCATGAACCACTATTCGAATGAGTTTAAAAAACCATGGAGAGGCCAGGTGCGATGGCTCACGCCTGTAATTCCGGCACTTTGGGAAGATCGCTGGAGCCCAAGAGTTCGAGGCTGCAGTGAGCTATGACTGCACCACTGCACTCCAGCCTAGGCAAAAGAGCGGGAACCTGTCTCTAACAAACGAAAAACCAGTGCTTTACACTGAGATCTATGTACCTCTTTCCCTCATGACATTTTTGCAGATGGGGGCAGACAATTGCAACAAGTCAAACAAGGTTTGGGCAAGCTAGTTTACCATTTGATCATGCTTTTAAGCAGAGCAATATAGAATATGAATATGTTGGTGTCTCAATCTATGAACTACCTGCAGAGTTCTTTTCATGAACTAGCCACTTGTAAGGGTACACGCGCCATCCTGGAGCTCTACATAAAATGCTAGAAAATGCTACCTAATCCATAGAGACAGAAGGCAGATTAGTGGTTGCCTAGGAATGGAGAAAGAAGAGGGGGGGAGATTTAAATAGAGATTTAAATTTAGATAGAGAAGAATACGTGTTCTGGCTTTAAGAAGAACAATTTTGAAAGCACCCATTCGTGCTTTTGTAATAAGGAAAACCACATAAAGGTAGCTGGAGTATTAGAAGTTCTATGCACATTTGGTCACAGATGCCTTCTGTGTTGAGTGTTGTGTGAGAGCAGAGGAAAAACAGCTTGTGGGTTTTTTCCTAAAACAGTTATTGAAAGTGTGTTGGGAAATAAAAATTTGTAAATAAACTCTGCTGCTTTATATCTCGTTACACATATTACTCAAATAAAATTCTATTTAAACCACATGATCATTTTGTCCACATCTCTCATTTAAAGGAAACTGGGTCTGCAGAACACAAAATGGGGATTCTACACAGTGGCTCCCGGAGATCCTTCAGGGCAAAAGTTTAATCCCTTTTCCCAAGAGTCTTTTAAGGACCTACTCGGTGAAACCAGGCAGCAGATGCCCTGAGGCTTCTCTCTCTCCTCCCACCAACCAGTTCTCCTGTGGCATGGCTTTCCTTTGAACAGATTTTAAACTATCTGTATCACTAAATATGTACTTCTAGCTCAAAAAAAGAATCACATCTACCTTGCTTCTAAACATATGGAATGATACCTGACTTCACTCTCGTAACTACAGAAATGCAAATGTAAATATAAAACCATATTTCACCTATCACATTCACAGAGAATACAAACAAACTACAAATATGCTATGCTAGAGATGATGTGAAAGGGTCTGAGAAACTCAGAAACGTCTCTGAACATTCACAACGCACACACCTTCTGACTCAAGAACTCCCATGCTAGGAATTTCTATGCATAGCTATGCCCTGGTGATACAAAGTTGGCCAGCTATGCTGACTGAGCTGGTGTCTCCATCGAAGAAGAGACAGACAGTAAGACCACAAGCACAGCCCAGTGTTTTGGGGTCTCTGGGAGCCCAGAACGAGACAGTACAGGAGACAGAAGAAAAGGGAGTTGCAGTCAGCCTTGGCAGCGGGATGATGACCCCCAGATCCAATTTATAACTCCTCGTCTTACCTCTGCAGAACAAGCTTCCCTCACCACCACCAGCATTCCACTAAGTTAACTGAATCATGTAAGAACAAACGTGCTGCTATAGGAGGGTTAAGACGGTGATCACAGAGGAACCATAACACAGTGTCATGGTGCCTCTCGTACCCCACCCTCCCCAATGGCTCAGAAACTACCATTCTGAGACTTGACTTTCTGATCTACAAAGAGTTGTTAGAAGGGTGCTCAGGAATAGCATGTACCACTTACAACTGACTTTGCTAAATTCATGAGGCAAAAAATGTTTTTCCTTCCTTTTTTTTTTTTTGAGACAGAGTCTCGCTCTGTCTCCCAGCCTGGAATACAGTGGCACAATCACGGCTCACTGTAGCCTCGACCTCCCAGGCTCAAAGAATCCTCCCATCAACCTCTTGAGTAACTGGGACCACAGGTGTGCATCATCATGCCCAGCTAATTA
>NW_026652282.1:6451018-6475042 GCF_009828535.3 Hylobates moloch | reverse complement strand
CCTTGACCTCCTGCTTTGGTCTCCCAAAGTGTTGGTATTATAGGTGTGAGCCCATGGGTTGTTTTTTAGTAGAACTGTTTTGGAAGGAAAAGGACTCCTTGATCGTGGCTCTCCCTATCAGAGAGGCATGCACCCTGAAAGTCTTCTGGTCGTGGCAGTCGGTTTTCCTAATCGCTCTGTTAATGTGCTATGAAAGGCTGAAAACTTGAGTATGCAGTGTTGCTGATAACGGTGAGTGACTGTGACTTCTGATGTGACAGCTCGTCAACATCTGAAGGTACCGGCGCTTGGGGAAGGAAATGTGGCCCATTCAGCAAGGCAGCAAGTTGTGAAATATCCTGAGAACATGCATCTACACTGAAGTTTCGCCCTGAGACAGACTCGTGCTCCTAAAGATGGAAACCACTACCCAAAGGTGCTGAGACTTCAAAAAATCCTAATTCCTGGCCTTTTAAGGAAAATTTGCCTCCAAGTTTTCAGCTAGAAAGTCGCTGGAGTACCTGGAAAAGAATCCAATGACACAGCTCTTTAGATTTTCTGTAAGGACATTAACAATGGGATACAAATTGAAACGGCTCTGTATTGATCTTCCAAAGTATCAATAAAATCTCTATTAGGAAAGAAAAAATTCCTTTCCTCATAGTTGACAAAATTAGTAAGAAAGCAAGAAAAATGATAATACAATACAAAAAAGCTCCTCTCAGGAGGCTGAGGCGGGATCACCTGAGCCTAAGAGTTGGAGGCTGCAGCGTGCTATGACGACGCCTGTGAAGAGCTACTGCACTCCTGTCTGGGTAACATAGTGACACGCCCAGCTCTTAAGAAATATATACCCTCCAAAAAAAAAAATAATAATAATAATAACAATAAATAGCACTAACAAAATAAACCAAAACCCTCCTCGTGTGTTTTGGAACTAGATGCTCAAGGAGGTATTTAGTCCACAAAGGTCTAGCTCTTGTTTCATCTCTCCCTAAAATGAGGACTGCACCACATGAGGCCCCATGGCAAGGGGAGGCGCAAGGATGAGGCATGAGGAGAGGACGAGGATGAGGACGTGGCTGCACCAGGTGACAAAGCCATGCTAATGGACACACAGGCCAAGGGAGTGTCATGACAGAAAGCCTACGGCTGGGTGATCAGCTAGGTGAAAAGGGGGCATGTGGCTCCCAAAAATGTGGAGGGAGATGAGGTGAAGATCTGGAGGTGGTGGAGACTGAGTTGGCAGACAGCATTTCTACAGAGCAACGGAAGGCAAGCTGACTGTCCCAGGAGTGACTGGGAGAAACGGGCAGGGGTGGAATGTGCCCCGGGCAGGTGAGAGCTGCAGCGTCAGAATGCAGGCCAACTGGACGGGACCAGAAGAAGAGTGTGCGTTCTGTGGCAAAGGGTGACGGTCTTCTTGGAGGGAGGGCAGCATAGAGCCCAAAGGTGTGTGCCTCCTCTCCACAAGTGGCAAAGGTCCTGGGGCCTCAGGACTTGGCCAAATCCTGACCATCATGTCAGCCCTGAATTTCACAGAGCACAGGCCGAGACCCACCTAAGAGATGGTTAATGGAGAGCAACGTTCAGGGAGGATTTCTGGAACACCATCGTGTGTCAGAGGAATTTACAATGCAACTCTGAAGACAACCTACTGCAACGCTGCCAGTTAGCAATGCATTGCCTCTGCATCCCAAACGCACCTTCACTGCCCACATGGTGATCCCGGAGCAGGACCCTGTGGGCATTTCTCCAGTGCTGGCACCTGGTGAGCACCATCAGCAGAGGGCGGCGGAGGCATGTGGGCGGTGGAAAGGGCTTGCCTTCATCATTCCAGTGTGCCTGCTCCGGTGTGCCTGCTCCAGTGGGGCCTGGCAGTCATGTGGCATACACAATGGCACTAGCTCCAAGGGCGGCTTCCTAGCAAGTTCCACTGGTGCTCTGGCGGGCAGCTTCCCAGCGACTTTTAGAGACAATTCCTCGGTGGCTTTCCACCAAGTCCTACAGACACTCCTGGCCAGCTTCCTAGTGAGCTTCACCGGCATGCTGGGGGTGGCTCCCTGCTCTCCAGCCAGCGACTTTCTCCACTACCTAGTGAACCATCCTCCATCGAGATTCGAATCTCAGCTTTGGAGGGGGTGGGAAGAATAGTTCCAAATTTCTTCCTTCCTCAGGTACTCTGTGGTGCCCCAGCCCTGGAGGGAGTGACGGCTCCCTCTATCTGCTATTCTCGTATTCTTTAGAGTTCTCCTTACCTGTAGTAGCTACTAGTTAATAATTTGTCGATAATAGATAATAACCTGCCACAAGTTAATAGTTCTTTACATTAGGGGTGGGCAAACTTTTTCACAAAGAGCCGTAACGTAAATATTTTGAGCTTTGCATGCACACGATGTCTGCGCAACTGTTCAACCTTGCTTCTGTAAACAGAAAAGCCGTAAGCACGGGGGCATGGTGGGATTTGGTCAATTCACCAAATCCCGTTTCCTATGAAGCACTCCTGTTCCAACTACTGTGCGGCTTCTGTCTCCTAACTAGATCCTGGCTGATACAAATCCCATGAGGCAAGTGCAGTGACAGACATGCACAGGATCCCCTGGTGGCAGACAGGAGGGAATAATCACATCAGAGGGTGGGGGCATGGAGCGTTTCAAAAGATGAGGAATGATCTGGTACTGAAGGCCTGCCTCTGCCACTTAAGTACACAATTTGGAGAAATGCTTCCTACTCTTGGTTTTATCACCCCAAAAATGGTGGTAAGAGCTGGTTGTCTTACATCCTAGAACGACCAGGAGGATAACAGTGAAACAATTATGAAAATATGTTGCTAACTCTAAAGTATGCTACAAGTACAGTTACAACTTATTCTGCTGCTGTTATAATTTGTTCATGTCCAAACTGCCAGTGGAACCTAGGCTATGCTGCTCCACTCTCAGGGACAGTGACAAAGTATCCGTTTTCATCATAACACGAGGAAACCAGAGCTTAAGTGGTAAAGGGAAACCTCTTCACTTACAATACTTAGAGCTATTTAGGTAGAGTAGTTTCTAAGCCCTTTTCTATAAGATTATCTGAAATAACCCAAAAGCTTAATTGTCCTTGATATTCTCATTGTTTACTTTAAACCTAACTTAAAATTTCCTTTTCCCGATGTTTAGCTACTAAAGCATTACGGAGAACTTTATAAACACAGAAAGTTGCAGTTTATAAATGGGCTGTTTTACAAAAGTTTTAACCGAAATAGATTATGTGGAAACCAGGCCACATTTCCCCCCAGAAAAGTCATGATTTAAATGATAGCTAAACTCTCAGGCTAAGATACAAATACCTCTGTAAAATGTGTCACGGTTTAAATACTGTGTATTTATAAGCAAGCAAGGAATAATGAAGGAACCACACACATTTCCTCAGCTGGCCCTTTGGACGCAGCGAATATGCCACAGGTCAGATTTCTAACTTCAAGTATAGTACCAGCCATCTTGGCTACAATAGGAACTGTGTTTTCCACAATCTCCGTTCCTATATGGTTCTTTGTTAGACTGGATCAAAAGAGGAAACTGCCAAAGGTTTGAAAGTAGAGGTGACACTACAGCCAATATACCATAAGGCCACATCACAGTCACATGGAGCAAGGAACAGCTGCAGAGGTGTCTGGCAGGCTCCAGCCTGACTTCATACTCCACTGCTTCGCACCCCCTTCTTCTTCCCAACTGAGGGTCCTGTGACCCCCCACAACAGTGGCCTCAGCCCACTGCTTGGCTCAGACCCAGGAGGACCAGCCTCCCCTGGGGATCCCAGAGTACAACCCCTCCCCAAGCTGGTGGATGGGTTCTCAGTGGCACTAGGGGTGTGACTCCAACTGTGCAGGACCCCCTCAACTCTCCCTGTGAACCTCTGCCCACAATCACGTAAGTTCCGATTCCTTTAATAAACTCTTTGCCCCACGACACTCACAGCACCTCTGCTCCCTGATGGAACACTGACAGAAGGAGGGGTCTGTGTGCGTATGCTTAGCTGCCCAGAGCCTGCCTGTGTAGCCAGGGAGATGGAGGAGAGAGCAGGTGGTGCCACCCATACACTCCAGAATGGCTGCAAGGAGCAAGATGCCCCAAGGACAAGTGCATCTGCGATGCTTTTTAATTTTAAACTGTGATTTAAAAAAACACATTATATGGGTCGGGCATGGTAGCTCACATCTGTAATCCCAGTGCTGTGGGAGGCCAATGGAGGAGGATCACTTGAGACTAGGAGTTTTGAGACCGGCCTGGGCAACGTAACGAAACCAAGTTTCTATGATTTTGTTTTTAAAGTTAGTCAGGTACAGTGGCACATGCCTGTAATCTCAGCCACCTGGGAGGCTGAGGCAGGAGGCCCACTTGAGCCCAGGAGTTCAAGGCTACCGTGAGTTATAATCGTACAACTGCACTCCAGCCTGGGGGACAGAGAGAGACCCTATCTCTAACAACAACAGCATCAACAAAAACATAATATAAAATGTATTCTCTTAACCATTTTCATTGCATGGAGTTCAGTAGCATTAACTATAATCGCACTGTTGTGTAACAGATCTCTAGAACTTGCAAAACCACAACAGTACCCAATGAACAATCCCCCATTGCCTCTGGCAACCTGCATTTTATTCCCGCCTCTGTGAATTTGACTATTCCAGATATGTCACATAGGTAGAACCATACGGTATCTGCCCTTGTAGGACTGGCTTATTTCAGCTAACATCATGGACTCAAGGTTCATCCATGTGGTAACAGGTAACAGGATTTCCTTCCATTTTGAGGCTGAGCAATATTCCACTGTATGTACACTCTCCATTCTCTTTATCCACTCGTCTGTCAATGGCCATTTGCGCTGCTTCCTACACCTTCAACTCCTGAATACGGGGTGAATACCAAAATTGATATGACTGGCCAGACACGGTGGCTCATGCCTGTAATCCCAGCACTTTGGGAGGCCAAGGTGGGCGGATCACTTGAGGTCAGGAGTTCAAGACCAGCTTGGGCAACATGGTGAAACCCCATCTCTACTAAAAATACAAAAATTAGCCAGGCATGGTGGCACATGCCTATAATCCCAGCTACTCAGGAGGCTAAGGCAAGAGAATCGCTTGAACCCAGGAGGTGGAGGTTGCAGTGGGCCAAAATCACGCCACTGCACTGCAGCCTGGGTGACAGAGTGAGACCCTATCTCAAAAAAAAAATTGGCATGACTGGGAAAACAGACCGAGTGACTCAGTGATGTGCATGTATGTTAACCAAAAGACCCATAGAAGAATGTGCATACCAGGACCATCTGTAAGCGCTAAAAGTGGGCTATTTTACCCAAATGTCCAATAGATAAAACATGGATAAACAATACGACACTCCAAACCACGCTCCTCCACCTCAGCACTATTGACATTTGGGGCTGGATCATTCTTTGCCCTGAGGGCTGCCCTGGGTATTGCAGGGGACTCAGCAGCATCCCTGGTCTCTACCCACTAGAAGCCAGTGGCACCCTCCTGCCCCAAGTTGTGACAAATTCAAATGTCTCCAGATGTTACCACATGTCTCCTGGAGGACCAAATCCCCCCCAGGGTAGAATCACTAATATTCCAGAGAAAGGATGATGTATCAGAAATGGTCACCCATGGCTCACGTGGAACAGAAAAACAAAATCAGGGCACCTCTAAAGTCACGTTTTAACCTCCTACCCTGTAAAACCCATTTACCACGGTGGGAAACAGGCAGCCATCTTCCTCATGCAAATCATCTTCTCTCTCCCCTCTAGCAGCAATGCAAAAGAGCAGTTGGATCAGGCAGGGGGAGGGAGGGAGGCACCGCATTTAATCAAGTCCTACTCATCACCATGTAAAACAAGCCTTGCTGTCCTGGACACCATCCCCACCCTGCCCAAACATCACACGCCCGCAACAACAGGCCCTTTGTCCTTCCTCCCTAGAGAAAGTGGTCTTTCTTGCCTGCAGAGCTTTGTTTACTGGGTCCCCTCTGGAAACACCATGCACCCCCATCGCTGCTGTGCACACACTCTGCCCAGCTCGCCCACATTCAGCCTTCAGGACGCCATCTTGAACCCCACCGTCTCCGCCGAGGGACTCTGTACATCTCCCAGCCTCCCTGGTGCCTGGGGCACATGGCCACTATCTGCTCCTAACCCTGCTGACAGTTACCAGCTTATGCTTCTCATCCCACAACAAGACTAGCATCTCACTGATGACAAAACCCAAATGATATCTGTTTTCTTCCCTTCCTATACAAAAGCTGGTCGCAATGCAATAGGCAATGTTTCTGCAGAGGATGAACAGAGAGAAAAAGAATCATCGAACATAAGCGACGTTCTGTCCAAAGCCCTGCTTTCATCTTAGTACTATGGGAGGGAAAAACAAAACCTGTACCATATTCCTGGTCTTTGAAGTCCATCATTTTTTTTTTTTTTTTTTTAGACGGAGTCTCGCTCTGTCGCTCAGGCTAGAGTACAGTGGCACAATCTCGGCTCACTGCAACCTCCATCTCCCAGGTTCAGGCAATTGTCCCTGCCTCAGCCTCCCGAGTAGCTGAGATACAGGTGCTTGCCACCACGCCCAGCTAATCTTTGTATTTTCAGTAGAGACAAGGTTTCACCATGTTGGCCAGGCTGGTCTTGAACTCCTGACCTCAGGTGATCCACCCACCTCAGCCTGCCAAAATGCTGGGATTACAGGCATGAGCCACTGCGCCCGGCCTCAAGTCCATCTTAGAAGTATCAAGAATTGTCTGGTCAAAGCACCCCAGCAGGCTTCCAGCCAACACAGAACGGAGACCTGCCCAGATCCTCACCCCTTCTCACTGAGCTTTTTTATCTGTTTTTGAGGCAGAGTTTTGTTCTCGTCATCCAGGCTGGAGTGCAGTGGCGCGGTCTCGGCTCACTGCAACCTCCGCCTCCCGGGTTCAAGCGATTTTTCTGCCTCAGCCTCCCAAGTAGCTGGGATTACAGGTGCCCGCCACCATGCCCGGCTAATTGTTTTTGTATTTTTAGTAGAGACGGGGTTTCACCATGTTGGCCAAGCTGGTCTCGAACTCTTGAGCTCAGGTGATCCACTCGCCTTGGCCTCCCAAAGTGCTGGGATTACAGGCATGAGCCACCATGCACGGCCTCACTGAGCTTTTGAAAGCAAGTCGTAACATCACTGAAGCACCCGCTTAAACAAAGATAACTGGGATTACTTAATTTTGCATTTTCAAAGTGAAAAGGCAATCTGAAAGAACTGACAGGCAATCAAGAAACAGGAAAAGGAACTGCTGGCCATTAGAACAAAGTGTCCCCGCTTCTCAGACGCACAGCTGTTTACTTTAATGGACATTCCCATCCTACTGCTATTTCAAAGGGACAGGGCTTGTTCAGTGAGATAATCTAATGCTGCCACCGGGCAACGTCAGGGAGGCCTAGGGGCCACTGAGCCGAGGCTGCTGCACCTTTCTCTGGAGTGAACTCAAAGGGCCCCTCAAGCCTTTGACTTTTTATTGGGTAACATATGGATGATCTCACCCGTCACAAGCGCTATCTTTCTTTTTTGAACAACTCTTTTCAGGGATGCCTTTGTCACAGCCTAGGTAGCAGAGCCTAAGAAGGTAACACAGGGAAAACATGAAGCCCTGCAGTGCACACGCCAGCGCTCGCAGAGGCTGGGAGGGGCCGCTGCAAGTGGAGGGGCTGCATGTATAGAACGCACACCCTCAGGATGGGGTCTACAGCCTTGAGCACTGGGCATCATGGCGAAGGGGCAGGGTCCTCCCTTCTGAAGGAGCAGCCACTACCCAGTGTCGGGCATGGGGAAATGAGCAGCCGGGATGCACGAATTTTGCAATGTGTTTAATGCAGCTGAAAATCTGGAATTTTGGGGGCGGGGTGGGTAATCTCCCTGTGTCCGCAAATGTTCACAATCTTTTTGCTTTTAAAACTAACTGAAAGCAAGCTAGACACAGTGACTCACGCCTATAATCCCAGCACTTTGGGAGGCCAAGGCAGGAGGATCACTTGAGGCCAGGAGTTCGAGACCAGCCTGGGCAACATGGTGAGGAACTATCTCTAAAAAAAAATTTTAAACATTGGCAGGGTGTGGTGGTGTGCGCCTGTAGTCCCAGCTACTCTGGAGGCTGAGGCAGGAGGATCACTTAAGACCAGGAGTTTGAGGATGTAGCGAGCCGTGACTGCACCACTGCACTCCAGCCAGGGCGACAGAGCAAGATTCCATGTCTCTGAAAAAAAAAAATTCTTAATTAAAAAATAAAACTAGATGAGACCATCCCCACTCCCCCCAAAATCATGTCCAAGGGTCAAACGTGTAACCACCAACTGGCATGCTCTGGTGCGGGTAACTCACACCCCACTCTGTATAAACATCAATTCCTTCGGCATTATTTTTGTGTTAGAATCCACGGTGTCATGCAGGATCCCTACACACCAAGGTGGTGTTCTCAACGTTCCCTCACTGTTTCTCTTTATCCTAGACTTCATTAGCATGTCACCTTCATGTCCTCTTTCTGCCTCTTCAAAGTTGACTTCTCTATCTGGGCTTCATTCAAGTCCCACGTTCTCCAGGAAGACTGTACCTTTTGGAACTGACGTCCTCCTCTCTCCCCCATTACTAATATCAGAGGATCCCTGACAGCCATCAGCCCTGCCCTCCTTAATATCTGAATCCACCACAGAGACTGGAGCAGCCTCGTGCCCCCTTGCAGCGCAGGGTGGCATGTGCGGTCCCAGCGGATGGGGGAAAGGCAGAAGTCAGCTGCAGGCTTGAGGAGAGCCTTTGTCTCTGCAATCAAAGGGGCAGAAATGTCTGGTACCGCCCTTTCCCTTTTCTTCTGGTCTTAAACAAAGACAGGATGCATGGGGATGTAGCAGCTACCATGCAACTGGGAGAGAAAGGCCTGAAGAGTCACAGAGGCCAGGAACAGCACAGCCACTTGCCCGGAAGCAGGGGTGCCCGGCGCTGCATCCCAGGGGCAAACGCTCCAGTCCAGGATCCCCAGTGAGGCAGTTAGAAAAATGGAACAACTCTTCCCAGAAAACACTGACATGTCTCAAGACTCGTCATTATATAAGTCCAAATGATTTTTTCCTTTAATGTTTATAACTTAAAAACCAACACCCAACAGAATAGTTCTAAACAGCAAAACTTTGTTCACTTGTGTAATTAAAATATAAAACAATTGAGGGGTATAATCTATGAATGCGTCTGAGGAACAAGCAAAGAAAAATGATAATGTCTGGCTGTTTTTATGTTTTTCTTTAAGACACAAATTGCATCTGCCCTAAAAATGGGGCTACACGGAGGTAGTTTTTTTATTATGCTAAACACATTCCTCATCTCATCAGTGGTATTATTTCTCCATGCTGAACTCTTGTTAGAATCAAACCAAAACAGCCAAACTATTCTCTAATTTGTAAGCCTCCTCTGAAAGTACTTAAGATTTATGCCACTCTAATCAAGACACCACTGAACAAAACCCAGAAGCCCTTGGTTGACTTTTTCCAGCAGACAACTCTCAAAGGCAAAGCATTTATTTCTCCCAAGTTCATTCAGTTTGGCTTTAAAAAAAAAAAAAAAAAAAAAAAAAGGAAACATTCTTAAGTCTTTAAAAAATGACTCCCATTCAAAGTAATTAATTCTTCTGAGACAGCAGCACTCAGCCTCAGCTAAAGCCGAGTAACTTAGGAAGCTTTTTAGTGCGCTTTGGCGGGTATGCAACCTTCTGCCAGGATGGTGGAATCTGCCCACCTCTGCTTTTCCAAGTTAAAATCCGAATTAGTCATCCATCTGCCACAACACTGAGTTAAGCGTGTGCCTAGTTCACGGTGGGCAAGAGTTTGCAGAGCAAGGCGACAAGGCGGCTGACACACCCGATGGTCGTGCAAGTCAAGGATGGGTTCATCACTTCTTCCTGGGGCAGAGCAGTTCCACTTTCCTTGGCAAAGTCTCAGCTTCAAAGCTGTTTCTGAAACCGTAGCAGCCTTGCTTCACTCCACATCCTGTACTGTAGTCAGTCCTTTTAGGGACAAAATCTGATGCAATATCTATCTATCTATCTATCTATCTGGATTAATATGGGAATATTTGGGATTTTTATCGAGTTCAAAAATTGGGGCTTCAGCTATTTTCCATGACAGATAAAAAAAATTTCTGCCCCCAAATTCTAAAAACAAAATAAGCGTAGGTAACAGTGACAGATTCTGAACAGAGCTAAAATGCCTAACACAATGGGCAAAGGTCCTTTTCACCACATTTTGTGCAGGTTTGTTACATAGGTATACACATGCCATGGTGCTTTGCTGCACCCCTCAACCTGTCACCTACATTAGGTATTTCTCCTAATGTTACCCCTCTACCCCCAACTCCCCGACAGGCCCTGGTGTGTGATGCTTCCCTCCCTGTGTCCAGGAGTTGAACAATGAGGACACCTTTTTTTTTTTTTTTTTTAAAGAGTGGACCACTTACACGTATGTAATTTTTAAAGTAACAAAGTTTAAAACGGCCACAATTAAAAAGGAAATAAATTTTAATTTTTTTGATTCTCCTTTAAAAAGATGCCCTGAACATCTGCCACAGACTCACCCGTGGCATTCTTTGACGTGATTTTGACATGAGACATGCTAAGATTACGTGTGCCATTTACTCCAAATAAAATCACCGAGGAAGAGTCTGCAATAAGGCCCAACTCCCGTGTTTCTGTTTCTCCTGATCTTATGAATTTAATATAACTCTCCACAGTACAATCCCAATTTAAATATGGCCATCCTGTGTTGCTCACACCGCTACGGCAGAAGCTCTCAACTCCCTGCCCCCCAAGCTGTGATTCCCACTCTTAAAAACAATCGTGGGATGAGAGGTCAGGCAAGTATTTCTTTCTCAATTTCACAGAAAAGCAAACTCAGGACCGTGAAGAGTAATGAGTTGCTGTGACAGTCACTCTGTGTATGTGACTTTCACAAGAACAGCAGGGCTGGAATCAGTGGGCACCAAAGCTTTAACACACAAGAAAATGCAAAATAAAGGGATGGCAACTATGACCCCCATCCAGGTGCCTTCGGCAGGTCAATCTCAGCTGGGCTCCACTCCCTCAACTGTGTGACAAGAGGCTGGAACCAGATGTGGGCTGCAGTCTCCTCCCGCTATCCAACCCGGAGAGCCATCCAGACACCCCTTCCCCTTTATAGACAAGGCACCCAAAATGGGAACACGAAGCAATGGCCCAAGAGCCAAAGCCTCTCCTAAACTGGCAATCACAGGTTTGAGTGGCATTTCTTCTTTTTATGATGTAACTGCTCACATCCGACATTTATCTGATAAAGCAAATTTTGGCTGAATCTCTAACTTAAATCTAATTATTCCTATTCAAAATGCAATTTAGTTTATAACAGTATGCTTTACAATAGAGTTCTCAGGAAGCACTGGGGTTAAAAAGTGAAACTGTCCTTTGTGATTTGCAGCATAATACCCACATCCCTAGGTGTACCTGGTCTGAAGTGCCAACAACGTACCTGATTTAACACTAAAAGCACAAACCATACTAATGAGCCTTGGCTTTCTCCATAAGGCATGGAATTTGGTATCTATTTTCTAAGACTGTCTCTTCTATTCCTTCATATGGGTGGGGCCACAAGTATGATTTGCTGTGTGAAAATTCATCAATGTCTATGCTACAATGTGAGCACTTGTCTGTATATAGATTCTCTCTCAAAACATTTTATTAACCTTTGTTATGGGGCTGAATTATGTCTCCCAAGAAGATATGTTGAAGCCTCACCTCCGGAACCTCCACATGTGGCCTCATTTGGAAATAGGATCACTGGAGGTGTAACTGGTGATGACGATGTCATCCTGAATTAGGGAGGGCCCTAATCCAATGACGGTGTCCACAAAAGATGAGGGAAATTTGGACACAGATAAACAGGGGAGAACTATGTGGAGATGGAGGCAGAGATTGGCATGATGCATCTGCAAGTCAGGGAATGCCTGGAGTCACAGAAGCAGGAAAAGCAAGGAAGGATCTTCCCCCAGAGCCTTCAGAAAGAGGCTCTGCAGACACCCTGATTGCAGACTTCTGGCCTCCAGGCCTCTTTACTATGAGACAACACATTCCTGTTGCTTTAAGCTTTGTGCTAGGTACTTTGTTATGACAGCCCTACGAAACTGATGTAGCCTCCATTTGCTACAAGAAATGGGCTACTAAGTGTGCACAAAGAACTGCTGGTGTGGCCACTGAATGTTCCAGAAGGAGATCAGGGTGCCCTAAGCCTCAGTCCTCCGCAGCTGGGGGCTCATCGGCTGCTCTCACACGCCTCTCCCGGAGTCCTGGCAGGTGGATCTGGGGTACCCGACCCCTCTACGGGATGCTTCTGGATCCTGTCCCTAGCAGAAAACACTGGGGCTTGCTTAGGAGCTGGTGGTGCTGGGTCTGTCAGCACCCAAGAAATACATCTATACAAAAACAGGCTTTCCTATTAAAGAGGAAACCATCCACAATCCCACTGAGAAGCACACTCTCAAGGCTGTAAAGATGCCGGCTTTTCTAGATTGGTTCCACTGCATACCGGAGAATGCAGAGTGAGGCACATAGTAGGTCTACATCCATCCATTGTTAACAACTTCAGTGGGCTGGGCACCACTGGCTAAAGAAAGAGGGTATGTTTCCAGCTCTCCCCAGAGATAGAAGCACACATTAGAAGCAAACCAATGACCCTTTCTGGGCCTCAGTCTCCTTATCCATAAAATGATCAGTTCAATCCTAAAGATCTTTTCTAGCTTTACAATTCTGCCATGACAAATTACAGTTATCATTTTTATTGCAGGTCAAATTCGACAGTCTTTAAAATTGCAATTCATACAAATTTTTGCACTAATAAGGTGTGCTGGGTATCCCGGGGGAAAGTGGGCGATGTGAGGGAACCTCCTGGGATGGAAATGTCTTGCGTCTTGACGGTCTCTATGTCAATATCACACCTGTAAAATCCCAGCACTTTGGGAGGCCAGGGCAGAAGGACCACTGGAGACCAGGAATAACAGAAAGAGAAAGCCTTTGGTAGACCCGGCTCGGAGCAGACCTTCAAGGTGATGGCAATAAGAACTAAGCTTCAGATGCCATGAAAAGCCAGCAAGGAGCTAGACTAATCCCAGCTGGAAAACACCTGCAGGTGGTCTGGGAATCAGAGGGTAATATCTTTGGTCCCCACTCCTCTGCCAAGACAGAAAGTGAAGGATCCTTCCTAAAAGCAAAGCATGGGGAAAAAATCTAGTTAATTAAATGTTTCAATTAATCAAAGCATTAGCTGAATATGTTGCCCGGAGGTAGCCTGGAGTTTTTTCTGATTACCACATCAAACTTTTCATGGGCACTAACCTCCTCCAAAGTATGTGAATTGCTCAGCAGCTAGCAGTCATGCCTTACATTCCAACACATCTTGATCCACTTCACGAGAGACTGCTTTTAACGAGCGTGCCCTCTCTACTGGACCATAACTCTTTAAAGGAACAGAACAAGGGAGTGACAGGCCTCTCTCCAAATACACTGAACTCCTGTTAATTCAAAACTAGAAGTTGAAGGGATACATCAGACTTCAGTCACCTGGGGAAGATCCTTGGCTCTCAGTTAAATTCCAGTTTAAATGGTCAACAATTGATTAACAGAGTTTTACTATATAATAAAGTTTTGAACTTGATATCTTTATAGCAAAAGAGGAGTTAAAAGGGGCAATGTGAGGGAACCTCTTGGGATGGAAATGTCTTGTGTCTTGACGGTCTCTATGTCAATATCACACCTGTAAAATCCCAGCACTTTGGGAGGCCAAGGCAGAAGGACCACTGGAGACCAGGAATTTGAGACCAGCCTGGGCAACGCAGCAACACCCCATCTCTACAAAAAAAAAAAAAAAAAAAAAATACAAAAATTTGTCAGGTGTGGTGGAGCACACCTGTGGTCCCAGCTACATAGGAAGCTGAGGTGGGAGGATTGCTTGGGCCCAGGAGGCTGAGGTTGAGGCTGCAGTCAGCTATGATCATGCCACTGCACTCTAGCCTAGATGACAGAATAAGACTCTATCCAAAAAAAAAAAAGCAATATCCTGGTTGAAACATTGTTACCATCATATTACAAAAAAGGTATTGTTGCCACGTGGGGAACCTGGGTACAGGACCCATGGCATCTCTCTGTATTGCCACCTGAAGCTATAATGATCTCAAAATAAAAAAAGAGGAAGCCAGGCATGGTGGCTCACACCTATAATCCCAATACTTTGGGAAGCCAAGGCAGGGGATTGCTTGATGCCATGAGTTCAAGACCAGCCTGGGCCACATAGCAGGACTCGATCTCTACAAAAATTAAAAGCGTTAGCCAGGCTTGGTGGAGTGTGCCTGCAGTCCCAGCTACACAGAAGGCTGAGGTGGGAGGACCACCTGGGCCCAGGAGGTGGAGGCTCCAGTGAGCTGTGTTTCTGCCACTGCACTCCAGTCTGGGTGACAGAGTGAGACTCCATCTCTAAAAAAAGAGAGAGGAAGAGATGAGACTGACAAAGAGGGGATCATAAGGCCACCCTGGTCTACCAGGGGCTGGAAACAAACAGATCTGGCTGACTTCCGGAAGGCTGTAGTGAGAGGCAGGGGCCCTCCCGTTAAGACTTATCAATACCAGTGTACAAGTTTTTCTGTTCGTTTTCTTTTTTTTTTTTTTTTTGACACAGAGTCTTATCCACTAGCCCAGGCTGGAGTACAGTGGCACGATCTCAGCTCACTGACCTCCTGGGTTCAAGTGATCCCCCAACCTCAGCCTCCTGAGTAGCTGGGACTATAGCTGTGTGCCACCGCACCTGGCTAATTTTTGTATTTTTTGTAGAGACGAGATCTCACTATGTTGCCCAGAGTGGTCACGAACTCCCTGAACTCAAGAGATCCACCCGCCTTGGCCTCCCAAAGTGCTGGGATTACAGGCGTGCACCACCACGCCTGGCTTAGGTCATTTTCATAAGGACATGGGGTGCCACAGAGAAGGGGCATACGAGCCAGGAAGCCAAACAACAATGCTGGCCCGCTGTACCACTGTGAGGAGAGGGCGAACTCTCATGGAGCAACCAGGGAGCAGGCCGCTAACTCACTTTGTAACCTGAAGCGACTTTTTGGAAAGATTAGAGAAGTGACCATACCAAAGCTGCAGTGATGTGGCCTGTCAACCAACCAACCAATTAATCAATAAAACAAAATGACAGCCAACCAATCAATAAAAGAAAATGACAGCTTGTAGCAGAAAGGCAGGCGTGTAAGAAGGTCAGCAAGTGGGCACCTCCGCTGGCTGGGCTTCGGTCTACACAATGAGCAGCGCCCCCGGGTGATGCAGACGGGAATGATCCCACAGAGCTGCCACGCAGCCCAGCCTGGCCCCAAGATGCCCACCAGGTATGAGAGGGACAATACACACCCGAGGTTCAGGGTGCTCACCTCAAGAGTGTCAGTCTCCGCTCAGGCGCAGCAGTGTTCTCTCCTTCAGCTCTCCCCAGTGTGACAGCAGGAAACCACTGTCCCCAATCCTCCCCACCAAAACAGTGTTTGAGAGGTACCTGCTCTGCTTCAACCTGTTTTTAAAAACTGTACAGTAATAGGCACTCTCTTAAATACAATCTAATGTATCCATTCCTTGCTAAATTGCATGCAACTATTTTGATGCCTTTTAAACTCAAGAAAGAGTATCCTATCTTGTCTGCTGGTGTTATCTTCATTGTACCTACAAGCTAGGGAAGAGATTGGCAAAGTTCTCTGAAATTACCTGGAGCTAATGTGATGAGGAAACTTATTCCCACGACTGCTTCCTTCTACCCCAGAGCGAGATATCTGGACAGGGCGTGTGTGGTGGTGGGGGTGCTCAGCCCTACATTGATGGTAAAAGGTTCTTGATCCAGGAGCAAATAAAGACATGCTCTAAGGCGATGTGTAAAGCTGCCTGCCATCACCCCAGAGGGACGGACCCCAGGAGCACTCAGCAGAGAGGAAACTTTGGTTACTGCTCAAACTCCTAACCACGCCCGCCCAGCTCTGCAAGTGCCACAAGGCCACTAGCACCCCCACAGGGAAGCTGCAGCACTGGTCCCACATGGGCAGCCTCTGAAATCAATCCCATGGAAAGGTTTGTTTCAGGGCGAACCGTGGGGAGGACTCTGGGGAAGGAGGGCAGAACGTGCTGCAGAGGGAGGAGAGATCAACAGGAGGTGAAGCAGAGGTGGGAGTACACAGAAGCTCCCACATGGACTGCTCCTGCCAGCCGGCGCCTGCTGTCTCTCCTCCCAGCCTCTGTGCTCAGGCACAGAGATCCACGCTCCCATCTTCCTGGGTCCTTGGGTGCATCCAGGAGGGCTTGCAGCACTCCTGCACCGTCTGCCAAAGGAGGCCGCCCTGGGATGCTCCAGACTATCGATTCCCAGATAGGCCACACCAAGGGAAGCAGGAGAGATGCTACCCAGCGCTCCCATGCTCGGTTTCTGACACAATGCCTTCCAGGAGACTCACGGGTGAGTCCAGCTGTACTGTTAACTCCTGGAGGATGCAAACGGTCGCTCTGGGGTGGGAATGTTTACCTGAGTGGACGGTTGTTTGCTCTGGCCCTTTAGATGGACAAAATGGATGAATGGAAGGGAATCCAGGCATCTCAGAAGTTAATAACACAATGTCCCTCACGGAGCGCTGCACTCACGCAGGGCACCAGCTGGTTCGCAGCATACGTTACTATTCAGAGCTTCCCCCAACCCTGGCTGATACACCTGAATGTCCCCATCTTGTCGATAAACTGATTCAGGAAGCTAAAAAACTGGCCAAAGGACAGACACTTTATTCATCCCAGAGATATGAGGTAACCTGCTTAGGGCTGCATGGCTCATTACTGGCAGAGCATAAATCAGCACATGATAAAGCCTCCTCCTAGTTCCTCTCCTCACATCCCCGTATAAAGAGAGTTTTATCTCTAGACATGTAGCACTTAAATACTTAGATACTTAGAACACGCTTTTCAATACCTACCTGACTTGACTTCAGCAACGTATCAATAGCCACAAGGGATACACAAATTCAGGCTCCTCGATGGCCTCGGTATACAGTGGGGAATCTGTAAATGTGGATCTGCAAATCCATGCAACATGTTTCGCCTATTAATCCACACAACACTCGCCCTCAGACATGGGGGGTATTGACTTGCTGAGAATATAAGCTTTTCAGGTTGTTGGTAAACAGGCCCTGGAGTGCCATATCCATAATCTATTTCTCTGTCTCCCCCTTCCCTGGGCATAGCAAGTGAGCAGCCACAGATGCAAAGGATGAAAGCAAAGAGAAACAATCAAAAAATGATAACTTTGTTACGACACGAGTAAATCAAACGGGAAAAAATCACGAGAAAAGGACTGGCCAACACTGTAAATGTCCAAGAGACTAGGGAGTGTTGTGTAGAGCTGTTTCCACATGTAACTTAGCACAAGCATTTAGGCATTACCAGAATGCAAACTCCAAAATTGCTAGTAAGGATAACAGCAATACATAAAATAAGTCCTAGGTATCATTCATATTTTAGGACTGGCCGAGGCTTACACTAGGATTTCTTAGGACAGGACACTTATGCAACTGGCCGTTTCGCAAGCTATTCTCCCAATAAAAGTGTTTCCCTCATTCATTATTCCTCCAACCCCCTTTTCCCTTTGATTGGAGTTCAACTTATCCAGACATCCCCCTAACACTATGTCTCTTACATCCATCGGAGCTGATTCTCTGGAGAGTATGTTGGCATTTTCCAGCCACATTTGGATTCACACAGCTATTGTGACAACCACTAAAAGTTCTACCTTCCTTTGGTGTGCACTGCATTCCAACCCAGCACGGTTAGTCATTGCAAAAGACTGTTTATGACACAGCATTCTCATCTGTCAGGCACAGCCTGGTGCCGGAAAGGCCCTAAAGTGAATGCCCCACCAACACTGTAGCAGTCACCCCTCTTGTAATAAAAACAAAACTCCCACCAATAAAAGGCCAATAGAGTTTGTGGTACAATTTTGAGGTTTAGTTCCTCTTCACTGGGGTTGAACATTACGAGACTGGTTTGCCAGCCGCATTCTAGAAAGAGGTTTGTTGGGTTTCACGGATACTGAGCTGACACCAAGACAAGCACGGAACAATAACAATGGCTAAAGCCTTTTGGAAACCAAAATGAGAAAAACCAACAGATCGAAGATGATATTCTGGTGGCTGAATTGCCCTTTCAAAAGGTGGGCTGTCTTAGAGCCCAGATTTCACCTATGAGACTCGTCTCAAACCTTCATAGCCATCAGAGCTGGTGGCAGCAGCCAGCATGGGTCCCCGTGCTCCATGAAACAGCTGCAAAGGGACTGCAGGAAAACAAGGAATTCTCTGGAAGGCAGACGCCAACCACAGATCAGCCAAGCATGGACTCAGAGGCAGCACAGATGCCAAATCCATGTTCAAAATGGCTCATCTCTCGGGGATGAAAGGGACCATAGGAAGGTCTTAACCTTCCTTAGCCACTAAGAATTCTTTAGAAAAACGCACAGACTGGAGGCAGTGGCTAATGCCTGAGGTCAGGAGTTCGAGAGCAGCCTGGGCAACACATCAAGACCCCATGTCTATAAAAGATAAAAGAATTGGCCGGGCGCGGTGGCTCACGCCTGTAATCCCAGCAGTTTGGGAGGCTGAGGCGGGCGGATCACGAGGTCAGGAGATCGAGACCATCCTGGCTAACAAGGTGAAACGCCGTCTCTACTAAAAATACAAAAAAATTAGCTGGGTGTGGTGGCACATGCCTGTAGTCCCAGCTACTCAGGAGGATGAGGCAGCAGAATCACTTGAACCCGGGAGGCGGAGGTTGCAGTGAGCTGAGATCGCACCACTGCACTCCAGCCTGGGTGACAGAGCGAGACTCTGTCTCAAAAATAATAATAATAATAATAATAATAATAATAATAATAAAAGAATTAGCTGTGCATGGTGGCATGCACCTGTGGTCCCAGCTACTCGGGAGGCTGAGGCAGGAGGATGGCTTGGGACCAGGAGTTTGAGGCTACAGTGAACCCTGATGGCGCCACTGTACTCCAGCCTGGGCAACAGAGTGAGATCCTGTCTCAAAAACAAAAACCAAAACCAAACAGAGGTTCACAGCAATAAAAATGAATAAGCTACAACTGCCACCAGAAACAATATGAATGAATCTCACAAAAGTAATATTGACTGAAAAAGCTAGACACAAAAGAGTCCACACTGGATGATGCTATTTATACAAAGGCCAAATAGAGGCTAACCTCATCGATAGTGTGGACATTCGAGACAGCCCTACATTTAGGGGGTTGGGAGAGGCTCAAGGGCACCCCTGGGGAGCTAGAACATTCCTAAAACATAAATAGGAATGTTCCATCTCTTGATCTGGGTAGCAAGTTACATAGCTGTGTTCATTCCACAAAATGTAGAGGAAGGGGTTGCGACACTGCAGCTGCCAGGAATTATGTTTCTCAACTCATGAAGAGGGACTGTCTGCAGCAGACGGGGTGAGACCAGAGAGGAGCAGAGACGGACAGAAAGGAGGGTGATGGGAGCCAGCGTGGGCTGGTGTGCACAGAGGTGAGGGCCAGGTCCTGGCTCTGAGTCCTTTGTCTCTGGAACTACCACCCCCCTCATCCTGCCCAAGTAGATACAATAAAAGCCTTTATTTGTTTTCCAGAAAAAACAAAAAGGCGGGTGGGGGGTGGGTGACAAGGTGGGATGGGGGATGCTAGCTTGGAATGACTCCCCTGCCATTTCAAAAGTGAGCTGTTCCAGCAGGAAGCAGGGGGAGAAGTTATGGAGAACCGTGACCCCGGCTAACTGCTCAGGCTGGCTTCTTGTTCAGGTTTACTGGGTGGGTCTAAATCTCTCGAAAACATTCCTTAGCAACACAGCGCTTAGTAAGTTGCCTTCTAACGTAGTAAGTGCCCCATAAACATGGGCCAAATGAGCCAGACTCCCTAACAAAGCAAAACAAAAACAAGAAAAAAGTCCTGGCAGTATACACTTCTGCAATAAAGTAAGGGTCGGCCAACTACAGCCTTTGGGCCAAACCTGGCCTGCCACCTGCTTGGTGAATAAAGGTTTAGTGGAACACAGCCACAACCTTCATGTATACACCGGCTGTGGCTGCTTCCTGCTACTGCAACAACCCCGAGGAGTCCCACAGAGAACAAGTGGCCCAAACAGAAAATATTTACTGGCTCCTAACAGAAGACACTTGCCAACTCCCACGCTAGAAAAATACTTTAAACTTGCAAATCCAACATCAGGAGATTGGAGGTGACCGTAGACAACTGAGAATTGAGAGGAACACAGGAGCACACCAATTCGCCAAGAACTTTCAAACACTATTTTGAAATCTACAATTTTTTGAATTTATTTATTTATTTATTTTGAGATAGAGTTTCGCTCTTGTTGCCCAGGCTGGAGTGCAATAGCACAATTTCAGCTCGCTGCAACCTCTGCCTCCCGGGTTCAAGCCATTCTCCTTCCTCAGCCTCCTGAATAGCTGGGATTACAGGTACCCGCCACCACACCCAGCTAATTTTTTTGTACTTTTAGTAGAGACAGGGCTTCACCATGTTGGCCAGGCTGGTCTCAAACTCCTGACCTCAGGTGATCTGCCCACCTTGGCCTCCCAAACTGCTGGGATTACAGGCATGAGTCACTGCACCTGGCCTTAATTTTTTAATTTTTTTGAGACAGGGTCTTGCTCTGTGAGCCAGGATGGAGTGCAGTGGTGTGATCATGGCTCACTGCAGCCCCGACCTCCCAAGCTCTCAAGTGATCCTCCTGCCTCAGCCTCCCGAGTAGGGGATCACAGATGCACACCACTATGCCCGGCTAATTTTTAAATTTCTTGGAGAGATGCTGTCTCACTATGTTGCCTGGGCTGGTCTTGAATTCCAGGGCTCAAGAGATCCTCCAGCTTTGGCTTCTCAATGTGTTGAGATTACAGGCATGAGCCACCATGCCCAGCCTAAAATATTTATTTTTAGGGTGCACAACAGCACAGAATAAGATAAATAACATATCCACAGGACATACTTAGCAGACCCTCCTGTCTGGGACAATTACCTCCACAAATTTGCTATAACTTAGCAGCTCTGATCACTAATATTTCAGTAACAAAGTTTCTCTGCCAAAACACTTTCAGAAGAAAAACAATTTTTTTTCCCTAAAGAAATTTCATCATCAAAGGAAATTTTCCAAAGCATAGGAATTGTGGAAAAATCTTCATTAATTCCTACAGTTAAGAAAAGTTAGAAAATCAAAACTAAAAAACAAAACATATTGTGTGTAATGAGAATGGTCTGTGGTCTTCTTTGCAAAAAACCATAACTTCATTCTACCATGAGAAAATCATCAGATGAATCCCAAGAGGGGTACAGTCTACAAAATTCCTGACCAGTACTCCTCAAAAAGGTCAGAGTCATCAATAACAAGGAAGGTCTGAAAAACTGTCACAGTCAAGAAGAACCTAAGGTGACAGGAAGACTAAATGTCATGTGGGCTGGGCGCAGTGGCTCACGCCTGTAATCCCAGCACTTTGGGAGGCTGAGGCAGGTGGATCACTTGAGGGCAGGAGTTCGAGACCAGCCTGGCCAACATGGTTAAACCCCAACTCCACTAAAAACACAAAACAATTAGCCGGGCATAGTGGTGCAGGCCTGTAATCCCAGCTACTCAGGAGGCTGAGGCTGGAGGATCGCTTAAACCCAGGAGGCAGAGGCCACAGTGAGCTGTCATCACGCCACTGCACTCCAGCCTGGGAAACAGAGAGAGGCCTTGTCTCAGTTAAAAAAAAAAAAAAAAAAAAGTCATGTGGTTAATCCCAGGACAGAAAAGGACATTAATGGGAAACTGGGAAACTAAGGAAATAGGAACAAAGTTTGGGCTTTAGTTAACAATAAATAATGTAGCAATATTGGTTCATTGCTTGGACAAATATACCATGATGATGAGAGATGTTAACAAAAGGGGATGGCAGGGATATACGGTAATTGGAAGAAAAAAATAAACAATAGGGGGAAGCCCAGTGTGGGGGAGGTGAGAGTTCTCCTTACTATCTCTGCATTTCTCTGCAGAACTAAAACTCCTCTAAAAACGGTATTTAAAAAACAACTTTGTACTGTTTGCATAGGACAAACCCAAACATCTTGGTTGGCCCCAAGAGTGACCAGCACTCTCCCCTGAGCCGATGTTTTTAACGAGGTGGCCCTGCCACGCAGGAGCCACCCAGTGTTTCTAAGGAGCCAGACCCTGTCCGAAAAGGGCTCCTGGGAAGCTGCAGACAGCTCTGGGGTCAAATTCCAGCTCTCTCCCTTCCCTGCCCTCCTTCTCTCCCTAAGACAGACCCCACCCAACCCCAAGCAAGAGGGGAGGGAAGGAGGAGGGAGGGGCAGACAGCCAGGGACAGACAGACACAGGCAGATCCAGGACTCCTGCCCTCCCGCCTCGCCCCAAGCCAGGACAGCTAGGTTGGCTTTCTTGTGGAATTCAAACGACCAGACAACCCAGCCTGCAAGCTACTGGCTCCCCACAGCAGCCTTTCTTGTGGTGGGAGAGGAAGAGGGGGAATTCCTTTGAAAATCCTAAACCACAGACATTTGTGCCATCAAAGAAGGTGCTGGCTTCAGACTCAAGGACAGAAGGGAGGGAGGCACCTGCGGAGCCCACCATGCTTATGATTTCCAGGACAAGTCAGCCGCTGTGTGCCCTACTATGGTGGGTTTCCTCCCAAGGACACCAGGGCAGGTGGATACCTGCAGTGGTGAAAAGGAAACAACAGGAGAATGTCTCAGAGAGATCTCTCAGAATCCCACGTGGATCTCCAGGGATTTAAGTGAAATGAATCTGGCCAGACACAGTGGCTCGCACCTGTAATATCAACACCTTGGGATTATCTATTTTTTTAATAAAATTTTAAAAGTTTTCTAAATGCAGCAATCATGAAGTAAAACAACAGGTTAAGAGGGAAATGATCTAAACTCTCTAAATTTATGTTGCCTTAACGAGTATTAAAACAAATGAATCTCAGGAAGTTATAAATGAAAAATTTACAACCTAGAATCTTAATTAGGTTACCAAATGACTATAGCATGCAGACACTATACAACACAGCATCACTACACATCGTTAGGATGTTTTTATTTTATTTTATTTTATTTTATTTTATTTTATTTTATTTTATTTTAGAAACAAAGTCTCACTCTGTCACCCAGGCTGGAGTGTGGTGGCGCCATCACAGTTCACTACAGCCTGGAACTCCCAGGCTCAAGTGATCCTCCCACCTCAGCCTCCCAGTAGCTGGGACTACAGGCATGTACTACCACACCCAGCTAATTATTTTTTTGTTGGTTCCTTTTAAATTTTTGTGTAGAGACAGTTTCCCTATGTTGCCCAGGCTGGTCTTGAACTCCTGGGTTCAAGCAATCCTCCCACCTCGGCCTCCCAAAGTGCTGGGATTCCAGGCATAAGCCATCACACCTCGCCTCATTAGAATGTTTGAACATCAGATGTGATTCTGTGGCCCACTGCATTAAGCATTCTGTGCTCATTTTTGCACATAACTCATTCCGAATTGGTCTGCTAAGGAACGCCCTGCAATGAGGGAAGGCTCCAACTGTAACTGCCTGTCTATGCTGTGGGGTCTGACCTGCAGGCCTCATCAGCCAGGATAATGTGAGTTCGCATTTTGTGTCTGGCATGCAGCAAAAACAAAAGCTACTGTGATTCTACCACCTCTTCCAGTGTCTCCCCTCCTGTCTCCTCCTTCCCTTTCTAGGAATGCTAGACGGCCCAAGTCAGAAACTGCAGTTTTCATTATTTATTATGTAAGCCAAAGGGAGAAGGCAAATGAAACGATTCAAAAGCATGTACAAGAACTCATCTTCTACAATATTTTATGCATTATAAAAATCCTCACATACATATTATTTTACTATAGTTACTGCCATGGAAGATATGAAGGA
>NW_026652282.1:6435794-6451008 GCF_009828535.3 Hylobates moloch | reverse complement strand
AAAAAAAAAAAAAGAAAGAAAGAAAAGAATAGAGGAGGAAGGGAATTCCAATATCTGCAGATATGCTCTTGAGACACAAATATATTTTTTATGGAATCCCATCCCTGACCCTCATTCAAGAACTATTACCTTTTTCTTTCTTTGCCTGTGTTCATAAATACAGCTTTACTCAGATAGTTCAGGCTCCGAGGTAGTTTACAGCAGGTAGGCAGGCAGGTTTCATAGAGCCAGATGGCTCCTGGAGGCACAAATCCTGGTAAGGAAGTAAGAAATGGCCCAATAGGTCATTCTGGATGTGTTATTGCAAGCTGTTTCCACTGTGCCTTTCTCTCAGGGTAAATGATTTAAACAATGTATGCCTGAAATGGCTGCTAGACCAGATCTCCCAGGTGGCTTCTTCGTAGAGACACAGGCTAGGATGTCAAGTGGGTGTTGTTTATGACAACCAAGTGATGAAACATCATATTTCTGTGCTTTCTGAACCATCATCTACATATCATTTCATCATGGTATTAGTTCATTCTCTTTGATTGCAAACAACCAAAATCTACTGTGGCCAATATAAAGTAAATAGCAAGTTACTGAAAAGATACAGAGTACTTCACAGAATCTGGGAGAACATGAAGAACAGGGCTCAATCTCAGTGCTTCTTGGTGAATAAAACTAAGTTACTCATTGTTACCAAAGTCAGGAAGTGGAGTGAAAGCTTTCCCTGGGATACACCTTCATGACCAGTCACAGACACTGGATCCTTCCTCACACACCCAGACATGTCATCTTTTCAAAGCCAAAGCTCTCGGCCGGGCAGTGTCCATGCACAGCATATGCAACGCCAGCATGCGCTACAGTCTTGGTTATAAATCACAGGCCCTGAAAAGGTTCTGCCACTGCCCCAGGCAGTCCTTGTCTGTCTCTTTCCTGCTTTACTCATTAGATGAAGGCCTTCCCACTGTGAGCCTTCCATGATGGTGGCGTCAGGACACGGGGTGCCCCTTCCTGGAGAAGCTGGCATGTAACCAGGTTATCATATGTCTGACCATGTATAGAAATGTGTTAAAGGGAGAGTTGGCCCCTGGTCTATCCAAATCTGTGCCAGTGAGGAATGTAGCCAAATCCTCACTGTACAGAGTGTACTGTTCCAGGAGAAACTGCAGTAAATGTATGATGGGGCTCAATGAGGAAACACCACGGCCTCTCGGGTGGATTATAAACACTGACCTTCTTTATTCAGCCACCTATGCTGCTGATGAAAAGCGATGTGATATTAAATTTCCTTTGATGAGACAGACTTTGGCAGAAGGTTATAAAAGATAAAAGCATGAGGTTTGAAGCCAGAACTCTGACAGCTTACGAGCTACAGGATTTTAGGCAGGTCACTTAATGGGCCCTTGGTGGGGCTGTTGCCAGCTGCTGGATGATGTTACGTATAGTGCCCAGCATCAGTGGTTGCTCAGGAAAGGGCAGCTGTTACTAAAAAAGAATCAGAATGGAAAAGGTTTTCATGCACCGCTCCAATTTTTCTATCTGCTTCAACTCAGAACTAAATGCTATTTCGTGTGCGAGGTACGTGTATCTGTGCAAGAGAAAAGGCTGAGGGAAAAAGAGAAAAGCAAACAGAACACCCAGACTGAGTGAGCAGGTACTGAGGCCAGGGACGGGGAACGGGGGGTGGGCAGCAGAAATGACCATCCAGGCCCGCCCAGGCCATGAGGACAGCCTAAAAATTCATAGGCGGTGCTTAGGAAGTAAAATACCTGTCTTTAAAGTTCCTAAAACTTGACCAACTTATTTGGTAAATTGTTGAATGCCTGTGACTCCCATGAGGAACCACATTCCACTTTCCATGCCATTCTCTGGGGCCTCCCAGGAATCCCTCCTCCTTCCTCCTGCCCCTTTTGCAGGAAGCCCCCCAGGCAGCCCTCATACCTTGAGGAAATCCAGGAGTGAGCCCTATTTGTCTAAGTCAAGTGCGGCATGTTTGTCTCTCTTGTCAGTAATGGTTCTGGAACTCTGCCTGCAGCCATCAGCCTCCACATCCCCTAAGGACTGTGACCAGTCCAAGCATGGGCCTGGACCAGGCAGGTGGACCAGGCTCCACTGGCTGCTGGGTCTGCTGCCTGTAGAGGCTGCCACCATCCTGAAGCCTGCCTTCCCTTTGGACTTTCAAAGATGTAACACCTACCTTAACCACTTAAACCAGCTGGAGGTAGGCTTCCAGCTACTTCCAACCAGAGCATCCTAAAAGGTCCACCTGGCAACTGCTGCTCCTCGTTTAGTATAATGAGCAATGAGGACTAGCTGTGCCGCTGCTGAGCTGCTGAGGACTTGCTTTCCTCATCCACAGTGTGAGGCCAGCTCTGCTGCTGCAGGAGCCGTGATCTGTACCCTTTGGAAAGTCAGGCTCCATGGCTCTTCCACCAAAAACTGCACTCCTGGGTCCCCGCCTTTCACCACCTAACTCTCTCTCCACGAACAGGAGGAAAATTCAGGGTACAAATCACACACAGCTGAGACTGTAAAAGAAGAAGTTGCATTATTCAGTGAACTGGTTAAAAGAATCAAGCTAACTTCTAGAAGCTTCTAGCAATTACTTCCCTTTAGTCCCTTTAGTCCCCGGTGATCTGGGATTGTGAAATTGTTTTAGGTATAGATTTTTCCAATCAAATTAAGTTTAGTAAGAGTGAAGCCAGATTTTGGCTTATAAGTAGATCTAGGTGGGGGGTTGTGCTCGTCTTCTCCCATTAATTGGTTTCCTTTTAGCAGCAGCAGGAAAATCAGCCCATCTTGGCCTCCATCCCTGACTTCCCTCCGCTATAGAAGGCCCAACTCCAGTCTCAGCCCTACATTCGGCCTCAGCCTCCCAAGCAGCTGGGATTACAGGCACTTGCTACCACGCCCAGCTAATTTTTGAATCTTTGGTAGAGACAGGGTTTCACCATGTTGGCCAGGCTGGTCTCAAACTCCTGACCTCAAGTGACCTGCCCACCTCAGCCCCACAAAGTGGGATTACAGGCGTGAGCCACACCACACTCGGCCCCCACCTCCTAACACCATCACCTTGTGGGTTAGGATTTCAACACCGGAATTTTGGGGGGACAGAAACATTCAGATCATAGCATCAATAACAACTGTATAAACCTGCCCCGCAGACCCACTGCGAAGTTCACATAAAGTTGAACAGTGCCTGGAGCACACTGGAGATTTGGCAGATGCTACTTGGATTCTTTTATTTTTTTATTTTTTATTTTTTGAGACAGAGTCTTGCTCTGGAACTCACGGCATAATGCACAGCTGCTGGCATACAGTAGGGGTTCTACAGAGCCCAGGAGTCATTCCTACAATGTTCCACCCTCCAGGGCTCCAGACTGGGCAGTGCTGGTGAGGGTAAAGTAAAAGCAAACCCTGGTTCCTCCCAATTTTCAGAGGTCTGGGGACAGCCCCCCAGGTCAGTGTGCAGGAGATGGCTGCACCCACCAGCTCACCACAGCCAGTCTCAGGATGCCGCTCCTCTGACCTTCTGAAGCAGAGACTCTTCCTTGCAGTGGGTCAGACGGCATGTTTGCAGAGAGCCACAAATGACAAAGTGGTAAGGTCCCACTGATCTCAGGTCTCCAGGCTTCCTACTAGGCTGTTTCGGGCTATGGTTTTCTTGGTTGCAAGCAACGGAAACGAACTCCTCTATCTAAGCGAAAGGGTGATTTGCTAAGATGCTACCAGGAATGTAAGGGTTGTTGGAAGTCTTAGGTAAAGGGTCAGAAATGAGCCAGAGACAAGGAGCCTGGGGAGGCTGGTCTTGTAGACCGTTGAATCCAAGCTGTTGTCTCTGGGCCCCAGCCCATCAGCCACAGCAGGCCACAGAGCTGACTGCACCCAGCCCTTGCCCTGCTTGAGACCCAGAGTCCTGGGAAGGAGTGTTAAGTCACACACCACCTCCCGCTGCACCATGAGCACATGCTCCTTCAGCCTCCACCTCTCCAAAGACCTTGTCCACTGGGGAGTTGTCAAAGGAAGACGGGGAACTAACAGAAAGAGACATCAGACACCACAGAATTTAACGTGCCATCCTCCCAACCCGGGCACGATCTAGTTAACCCAGTGGGCCTTCCTCAACCCACCCAGTCCATCTTCCCAAGGCCAGACACTGTGAGTGACCATAGGTTAGGACCGTTAAAATGTCTGTGGATGTTTAAACGGCTAGATTTGTTATCGAGATTGGTTGGTGGTCCTTATATCCACCACACGCACATAAAACAACACCTGTCGAGAAGCCGTGCTGCCCAACAGTGCTGGCAGATTCTCACCCTCACTGCTTTTCCCTTGTATGCCCATGGAGTATACTGCATGCATAGGAGAAAAGCCTAAAATCCTGACTTCTGTGTCCAGAGGTGGTCTGTGATGGCAGCCCCTCCTAAGAGTTGGCTGTGTGCAATGTAACAACTGATGGCTATGCTCATTTTGTAAAAACCAGGCCCAAGTTCATCAGTACCTCATCAAAACCACCTTCCCAGGAAGGCAGGAGAGGCTCCTGAATCTGGTAGTGGGTGGCAGTCAGTTCTGCTTTCTTCCTGACAGGAGGCACGGAGCACCATCAGGTGGGAAAAGCGCCGGGCACCCTTCTCTGGAGTCCTGGGGGCAGGCACCAAAGAGACAGCATGGAGGCCTGCCTCTCCACCCAGCCTCTGGCACCTGAGCCAGTCCCATCCCCACGGAACCAAGGGTTACTGCAAAGCAAGGCTGCTGTGTGCATTTCTGTTTTAGAAAAAAAAAATCTAAAATCTTTTGAGCCTATAAATTTTTAAAAAATTATTTTTAAGAAGTCTTTGTATGGCTCATGTGGCTTACACAGTAAGATAGGCTTGAGTGTCTTGTTTAGCAAGGAGGTAAAGAGGGAGAAAGAACTGGGATGCTACCAGGGGTGGTGGCTCCCAACTGTAATCCCAGCACTTTGGGGGGCTAAGGTGGGAGGATTGCTTGAGCCCAGGAGGTCAAGGCTGCAGGGAACTGTGATCACGCCACTCCACTGCACTCCAGCCTGGGTGACACTGCAAGATGCTGTTTCATAAAAAAAAAAAAAAAAAAAAAAAAAGAAAGAAATCTGCAGCTGTGATGTCACCCAGATGGAGACTTCAGATCCTGACTCCACGTACGACCTGCATGACCCAGGCAGATCACTCTCAGCCCAAGTTACCTTGTCTTAGACGGTCCTCATAAAAAGGAAGGGGACAAAGGACCTAACGGTGCTTAGAACAGTGTAACAATGTGTAGTCGTTCGTCCCATCTCAAGGCTACGTGTAAGCTGTGTTTAAAGGACTTTAATATTTGAGGACCTATTCCATGCCAGGCAATATGCCTGCGACACCAGCAATGAAACAGAGCCAGTCCCCACTCTCAGGGACCTCCCAGGTCAAGTTGGCTTGAGGATGCTGCAAGACCAATGATTCTAGAGGGCCACCGAGGGCATTCCACATGACTGGGGACGGACAGTTAGGGCCACTTCGCCTGGGTGATGTAATCTGAGCAAAGCCTTCCACAAAACTGTGAATGTCTCAGAACCTCTGCAAAGCCTCAAATAACAGAGGATGCTGGGAGACCAGCAAATCATTCTCTAAAGCAGCACTCAGCAAACTTTTTACCATGTGACTGAATCACGTTGTTAAAAATATGGGTTCTGATTCGGCAGGTATGGGGCAGGGTCTGAGATTCTGCAGTTCTAAAAAACTCCCAGGTGATGCAGATGTGCTGACCTAAAAACCACACTTTGCCTAACAAGAGTGTGAAGCAAGCTGGGCATGGTGAGGCACGACTGTAGTGCCAACCACATCAGGAGGCTGAGGTGGGAAGATCACTTGAGCCCAGGAGCTCAAGTCCAGCCTGGGCAACATAGCTTAAGACCCCATCTCTCTTAAAAAAGAAAAAAAAAAAAGGCTAGAGTGGAGCTGTCCAACAGAAATAAGAGCACCACACATCTATCTTCAAACTGGTTAGGAGCTACATTTCCAAGAGTACTTAGTATGTCAAATTAATTTTATTTTTATTTTTAATTTTTATTTTTTGAGACAGGGTCTTTCTTACTCTGTCACCCAGGCTGGCGTGTAGTGGCACAATCACAGCTCACCACAGCCTCAACCTCCTGGGCTCAGGTGATCCTCCCACCTCAGCCTCTCAAGAAGGTTGGACTACAGGTGCCAGTCACCATGCCTGGCTAATTTTTTGTATTTTTTTGTAGAGACGAGGTTTCACCATGTTGCCCAGCCTGGTCTTGAATTCCTGGGCTCAAGCGATTGGCCCACCTTGGCCTCCCAAGTGCTAGGATTACACGCACGAGCCACCATGCGTGGCCAGGTTAATTCTAATAATATATTTGAGTTACTTAACCCAATGTAGTCAAAATATTATAATTCCAACATAATAAAGAAATTATTATTAAAATATTTTACATCTTTTGTGTTTCAGACTAAGTCTAAAATCCAGTGTATATTTTAATTTACAGTATATCTCAATTTGAACCAGCTACATTTCAACTGTTCAACAGTCACATATGACAAATGGCCACCATATTAGACAATGCAGGACTGAAGGATCAAGGTGGATAACGGCAGAAGATGAGGCCAGGGAAAAGGCAGATGCTAAAGCGTGAAGAACTTTTCATACTCAGCTAAAGCGTTGGATATGGTTTGGTTGTGTCCCCACCCAAATCACATCTTCAATTATAGCTCCCATAATTCCCATATGTTATGGGAGGGACCTGGTGGGAGATAACTGAATCATGGGGGCAGTTTCCCCCCTACTGTTCTCGTGATAGTGAGTAAGTCTCATGAGATCTGATGGTTTTATAAGGAGTTTTCCTTTTCACACGGCTCTCATTCTCTCTTGCCTGCTGCGATGTAAGACATCCTTCTGCTCTTCCTTGAGCATGACTGTGAGGCCTCCCCAGCCACGTGGAACTGTGAGTCCATTAAACCTCTTTCCTTTATAAATTACCCAGTCTCGGGTATGTCTGGCAGCGTGAGAACAAACTAATACAGTGTTACATGAAGAGTTACTGGCAAATGAGGGTGGAAAATAGGCAGGAGATAAAACATAAAAAGCCTTCTAAGGTGGGAGGATTGCTTGAGGCCAGAGTTCAAGACCAGCCTGGGCAACACAGTGAGACCCTGTGTCTACAAAAAATAAAAATAATTAACTGAGCATGGTGTCGCATGCCTGTAGTCCCAGCTATCTGGGAGGCTGAGGCAAGGGTTGGGGGCAGAATCACTTGCGCTCAGGAGCTTGGGGTTACAGTGATTTATCATTACACCACTGCATACCACCCATTCCAGTGGGTGACAGAGATGAGAACCCCATCTCTATAAAATAAAAATAAAGTGGCCAGGCATGGTGGCTCACGCCTGTAATCTCAGCACTTTGGGAGGCTGAGGCAGGTGGATCACTTGAGGTCCAGAGTTCAAGACTAGCCTGGCCAACATGGTGAAACCCCATCTCTACTAAAAATACAAAAATTTGCCAGCCATGGTGGCAGGTGCCTGTAATCCCAGCTCCTTGGGAGGCTGAGGCAAGAGAATCACTTGAACCTGGGAAGCGGAGGTTGCAGTGAGCTAAGATCACGCCAGTGCACCCCAGCCTGGGTGACAGAGCATGACTCCATCTCAAATAATAATAATAATACATAAAATAAATAAGCCTTCTATACCTAGCTAAGGTGTCCCATGAGGAATTACTGAGGCTTTTCCAGCAAAAGCATGAGAAGTAGACCACTGTTTTGGCACACCCACTACTGGAGGTCTCAAGAGTCTGCCATGTGAAGAGGTGAGCAGCAGTATGCATGTTACAGACTACTGTGATTGCCTAGGCAGTCACTGGAGCAAACCACTGGAGGCAGTGATGCTGGGCATGAGAAGAAAGCAATGCACACCCCATATTTAGGCTCCAAAGGATTGGTGATCAATTGGCTGTGGGAGGTTAAGGGGAGGAAGGCATCAGGGATGACTTCTAGATTTGGGGATAAACTGATGATCAAGATTAGAAATCCAGAATTAGAGAAGGTAAAGGAAGATGAATGATTCCCATTCGGATCGTGCTGAGTTTAAAGGGCCTCAGCAACACACAAGGGTCATCTCAGAGTTCAGACGAAAACTTGACTTGGTAAAATGGTCATTGAAAATTAAAAAAAGAAGAGAAGTTGAGGCTGCACATATAGATATGAGCGTTGTCTATAGGCACGTTATTTCAAGGAAGGACATGAGACCATCTAGATGAGAGAGAGAGGACAGATAAAAGGACCTTCAAGAAATCCAACCTTCTAGTAGATGGCAAAGGAAAAGAACCAGTGGAAGCCACTGTAAAAACAGAAAGAAGGGGAAATAAAGAGTTTTCATATGAATTGAACTTTTTTTTCAGCGAAGCAATTACAACATGGGTAATTTAAGAATTAAAATCCTTAATTAATGGTAATTAATGGGTAATTTAAGAATTAAAAATTAAACTCTCAGGCCAGGCATGGTAGCTCATACCTGTAATCCCAGCACTTTGGGAGGCTGAGGCAGGCAGATCACCTGAGGTCAGGAGTTCAAGACCAGCCTGGCCAACATGGCGAAACCCCATCTCCACTAAAAATACAAAAATTAGCTGGGCACGGTGGTGCACCTGTAATCCTAGCTACTCAGGAGGTTAAGACACGAAAATTGCTTGAACCAGGGAGGCAAAGGTTGCAGTGAGCCAAGATCATGCCACAGCACTCCAGCCTGAGCGACAGAGCCGCCTCCACCTCAAAAAAATAGAATTAAACTCTCGGTAAAAGCAAAGCAAGTTCCTGCCTCAAGGTACAAGGAGGTGCATCCTCAGGAACCAGCCGAGAATGTGAACTTTACCTTTGTGTTGAGATTTCACAACCATGCATAGTGGTACAAGTTTTAATTACTTGTCCCCAAAACACCAGCCACTAAAAATGAGGAGGGGGAGTGGAAATGGCTCCATCCCAAACCCTAATGGCATCAGCGTGTGAGAGCTCTGTCGTTAAATCAACACAAAATAAATATGACTGAAGCAGCAGCAGGCCTATCTTTTCAAGCCCAGATGTTTTCTTTCCAAACTTTAATTCAAGATTCAGGGCATCTAAACATAATGAAAATGTTAAGAAAAGCTGCACATACAAAAAAGTACATAGTTGTTTGAAAGACTGAGATATTTGACCAAAAAGTACACTCCGTTTTCCAGAAATTAGGGTTTTAAAAAATATGCCTGTCTAGAAAAACCTAAATTATAAAACTCAATATATTCCACAACAAAACATACCATTTCTTAAAAATGTCAAGTGGCATACACAAAATTAAACTCCTTTCATCTGATTCCAAAGATTGTTGACAATGTAATTCTTAAGGGTTTTCAAGCAATTAAAAATTAGATCTACGAGGTTCAAAGCAAAGAATTCCACAGAGATGGGGGAAAAAATCAATACAGCTGTACTTTCAGAAATAAGATTATTACATGTTTTGGGCTATGGATCAATCTTTTCCTTTATTTTCAATTTTTTTCATTTTAATTGTGCAACAAGAAAAAAAGACACTGTACAAAGCATTATATAATTAGCAGAGATAAATATCACCATGTTTACAAATTTGCAAACATGCACAATTAACACCAATAGATGCAGAATTTCGTCAGCTTCAGAATCTGCAAGCCATAGGTAAAGAATCTCTTTCACCTCTTTTGCAAGTCCAGGGAGGGCTTTCAGCTGGACTTGGGCCCCTGCTCTCCCTACCACCTTCCTCCACAGGTTGTCCTAACTCCTCTTTGTAGGCGGCCAGTACCTGAACAGACAAGGTCTTTCCTCAGCACTCCCACTCCGCCAGCTCCACCTTCCTCCCGAGGCCAGTTTTACTTGGCTTTCAACTTTATCTCTCTTCTCTTTGCTGGTCTAATTCATGTGTCTGGGTGCTATTACCAGGGGGAAAAAAGTCTGCCATACAGGACTATAATTAATTAATCTGATGAAGGCAGTTCTGTTAATGATGACAATGTGTAGCCCTCCCAGGCAATATTTGCATTTTAACCAAGGCAGTTAAAGAAAGGATACCACCACCAGGAGGAAGGTCCAATCCCTGAAATCATCCTACCAGCAGCTGGCCACCCACTCCACCCCCTGTGTCTCCGGCCAGCCCCACCTAGGACTAATTATCTAGACTGGGCATTCTCCCGGCCTCCTGCCCTAATGCTCCAGGGCTCCCAGGAAATCATCCCCTGGGAGGAGAAGGAAGAGCAAGTGGGGGGGGGGGGGAGGGGAATAAATTACCAGCTGAGAGAAAAGGGGAAGGAGGTGGAAAGAAGCCAATGGGCGTGGAGGTCTCATTTTATATAATAAGTGTGCAGGGAATAGGCTTCATGCTAATTGGACACCCACAGTGATGCTTTCCTCACTCCTTCCAGCATGGGTGTAAAAGAAGCACCGTGTATTCCGCCTCTTAAAGCTGGGTATATTTGCTAAAAGGAAAACTTCTGATTTCTCCCAGTATTTCATTTGTGAGAATAGTCTGTTACAGCAAGTAATCCAAAAAACATATAATGAATGGCCCAAACACAGCAGAGGCTTACTTTTTGCTCACCATGGATGGTGACCATAGCATGGGCAGCCACCCCTGCAGTCATTCAAGGATCCAAGCAGATGAACTCTGCCCTGCGGCCATCTTCATTCCAGGCAGCCAGAAGGGGAAAAGTAAAATGGCAGGCATGGCTGCAGCTGCACTCCCCAGGGTAGAAGTGTCATGTGGCCACAGCTAACTGCAAGGGAGGCTGGGAAATGTGGCCCAACAGTGTCAGAGAGGAGGAGGCAACAAGGACTCGGGCAGGCAGCATTTCTGCCACACTTGTGGGTCCCACTCTAAACCCTAACAGATTTTCTACTCCAAAGATGGAAAGAGTGAAGAAATAGAGTCTTGTCACAGGGATACTGAATCTTCATCTTTCCCACTATTGCCACTTCCCAAAACTACTTTTTTAAAACCCTACTGTGGCCCAGGAACAGTGGCTCACATCAGTAATCTCAACACTTTGGGTAGCCATGGTGGGTAGATCACTTGAGCCCAAGAGTTCGAGACCACCCTGGGCAATATGGCGAAACCCTATCTCTACAGAAAATACAAAAAATTAGCCAGGTGAGGCGGCATGTGCCTATAGTCCTAATACCTGGGGGGCTGAGGTGAGAAGACTACTTGAGCCCAGGTGGCTGAGGTTGCAGTGAACCGTGATCATACCATCACACTCCAGCCTGAATGACAGAACAAGACCCCATATCAAAACAAACAAACAAACAAATAAAATCCCTACTCTGAATACCACATTGATCTGAAAGAGCTACTCCCTTTATTAATATTATAAAAATAAGAAACATTATTATTCTAGAAAAAAATTAATTTTTTGGTAGAGGAGAGGAAAGAATCACTTCTGGTGGGCTACAAATAACATAGGAAATGTACTGATGCTGGGCATTAGATGTATCTTTCATTTTACTTTTATTATTTATTTATTTTTTGTTTTTGAGACTGAGTCTCACTCTGTCGCCCAGGCTGGAGTGCAGTGGTGTGATCTTGGCTCACTGCACCCTCAACTTCCTTGTCTCAAAGCGATCCTCCCACCTCAGCCTCCCAAGTAGCCGGGACTGGAGGTACACACCACCTTGCCTGGCTAATTTTTGTATTTGTTGTAGAGATGGGGTCTCATTTTGTTGCCCATGCTTGTCTTGACTTCCTGGGCTCAAGCAATCCTCCCACCTTGGCCTCCAAAAGTTCCAAATTCTTAATGAATCAGGATTGAGTAGGGAAAATGAGGAAGAGAAGTGAGGGGGAATTTGAATTTACTAGAGATAGCTTTATATGTTGCCTCATTTAATCCCCATGATACCACAATAAAATAGGAATGATTCTAGTTGGACAGACAGAGGATTACCGATTAGAAACAGTTAGGAACTGAGAGCAAGATCCAGCTTCGGATGCAAGCAAGCAAGCACTGCCTCCTCTGCCTAGTGGTAACCTTCCCTCCAAACTGGAACCACTACAGCCAGAGTTGGGGGGGCAGAGATGACCACCCTCGCCCAGCTGAGCAAAGCAGAGATCCCCTCAACTGGCAGACTTCCCATTACTTTTCAACCTGCACTACACCAGAAGTTTATTAAGTAGCAAAAAAGTATCTGACAAAAACACGGCCACCTCCCTGCCTCTCCAAAAAAAAAAAAAAAGAGAGAGAGAGAGAGAGAAAGATACAGCCTTAGAGGAATACCCAGGGAAATAGCTTCACCTGATCACTCACCCCCATGCACAGAGCATCCAAACAGCATTTTGGGGAACCCAACCTTCAATACCAGCAGACGGCCAAGGAGCACTAGATATTTGAAGACAACCTCTAACAGGGAAGAAAGGAGCCAAAACAAACAACAAAAGCAGAGCTCAGAAACAATCTATGCAAAAAGAGGACATTTTTAGAGAACAGTTTAATACTGTCACAGATATGGAAGAATCATGAAACAAGATCAGTATGGTATGAAAAAGGAACATTTGAGAAACAAATTTTAAAAGTTTAGAATCTGGGGGAAAAAATGAGGACATACATTTAAAACTTAATGGAAAGATTAGAAGATGATGTTGAACGAAATCTTCCAGGAAGAACAAAAATACAAAGAAACGCAAAATAAGGGAGCTGGGCATAGTGGTACACACCTGTAAACCCAACTACTTGGGAGGCTGAGGTGGGAGGATCAGTTAAGCACAGGAGTTCAAGGCTGTAGTGTGGCTATAACCGTGCCTGTGAACAGCCACTGCACTCCAGCCAGAGCAACACAGCAAGACTCTGTCTCTTCAAAAAAAAAAGAAAAAGAAAAACGAGAGGGAAAAAGTAGACCTAGTACAAAAGATCAAGAAACAAAAACGTCTGATCTCGCTCCAGCAATACTGCACAACAGCAGAGAGGACACCAGCTTCAGAGTGCTGTGGGAGAACTGTCTCCATTCAGGACTACGCCCAAACAATTTACTGTCAAGATAAAAATCACGCTGTTTTCAGACAGAGAAGATCTCAAAAGATGACCCCCAGTGTGTCTGAATATATTAAGAGATATTTCATCACTGGGGAGAGTTTGAGGGATGAATCAAGGATAAGTGCACTGAAAATTAAGCAAAGAAAACTATCCTGAACCCTAGTGACTGCAGAAACTTGTGTTGTGGGTACACTGGCCGGGGCCAGAGTCATGGGCAGTAAAAGAATTTACTGAGACAGTAGTGAGTTAAAGAAAAACTAGTTTATGGCTGGGCGTGGTGGCTCATGCCTATAATCCCCAGCACTTTGGGAGGAGGGCGGATCACCCAAGGTCGGGAGTTCGAGACCAGCCTGACCAACGTGGAGAAACCCCATCTCTACTAAAAATACAAAATTAACCGGGCGTAGTGGCGGGCGCCTGTAATTCCAGCTACTCAGGAGGCTGAGGCAAGAGAATCACTGGAACCTTGGAGGCGGAGGTTGCAGTGAGCTGAGATCTCACCATTGCACTCCAGCCTGGGCAACAAGAACGAAACTACATCTCAGAAAAAAGAAAAGAAGAGAAGAGAAGAGAAGACTAGTAAAGTACGTTGCAAGGGAGCAAAGGGCAACGCAGCAGAGAAGGAGTTGTCTGCAAAGAGGCAGGGGCTGGAGGGAAGTTTTATAGGACCATGCTGGAGAAGCTACGTGCAAATAGAGTTGTTTGTGGTTAGCGGTTTCTCAGAACAATTGTTCTCCCCCACCCTGGGGTCCCTTCTTCATTGATGCTAACTTATGAGGACTCCACAGTATGTACCCCCAGACTCAGCAGTGATAGCAATAGCAACCAAAATAAACACTGAATATTGTTAACCCCATGCTCCTCAGAGCGCGGAAGAGGCCAGCCTTAGTCGCTCACGCCTGTAATCTCGACATTTTGGGAGGCCAAGGTGGGAGGATCACTTGAGGCCATGAGTTCAGGATCAACCCAAGCAACACGGTGAAACCCCATCTCTACAAAAAAATGCAAAAATTAGCTGGGCATAGTGGCATGCACCTGTAGTCACAGCTACTCAGGAGGCTGAGGTGGGAGGATCACTTGAGCCCAGGAGGTGGAGGCTGCAGTGAGCTGTGATCATGACACTGCACTCCAGCTTGAGCAAGAGAGCAAGACCCTGTCTCAAAAAAAAAAAAAAAAAAAAAAAAAGGAAGAGGCTAGGTATGCTGCTCAACATCCTACAATTCACAGGATGGCCCCACAACAAAAAATTATGATGTAATTACATTAGGGGTATGAAGGGCCAAGAACTGTGCCTGAGTAGTTGGGGGAGGGTAGGTGAGCATTGGAAAAGAGTGGAAATAAGGGCCAGGCGCAGTGGCTCATGCCTATAATCTCAGCACTTTGGGAGGCTGAGGCAGACAGATCACTTGAGGCCAAGAGTTTGAGACCAAGCCTGGCCATCATGGCGAAACCCCATCTCTACCAAAAATATAAAAATTAGCTGGGCATGGTGGCTCGAGCCTGTAATCCCAGCTACTCGGGAGGCTGAGGTTGGAGGATCGCTTGAACCCCAGAGGTGGAGGTTGCAGTGAGCCGAGATCACGCTATTGCACTCTGGCCTGAGTGGCAGGACAAGACTTTCAAAAAAAAAAAAAAAGAGTGGAAAAAAGGCTACATCCTAATATCCTACATTGGGAAGAACAAGCTAATAAACAAAAGTTGCTGCAATATACAATAGAAGACATCATTTAGGGATATGGACGGAAATACCAAAAGAAATCAGCTAAGATGTTTTGATAGTTGTCTCTAGGGAGGGGGAAATGATCAGTAGCATATAAGCACCCTTGAAGAACTACTTGATAATTCATACTGTGCAAGAGCCACTTTGATAAAATAAAACCTCATAAAAGATACGCTGACACTCCTGGCCTGTCGCGGTGGCTCATGCCTGTAATCCCAGCACTTTGGGAGGCCAAGGCGGGAGGTTCACTTGAGGTCAGGAGTTAGAGACCAGCCTGGCTACCATGGTGAAACCCTGTCTCTACTAAAAATACAAAAATTAGCCGGGCGTGGTGGTATGCGCCTGTAACCCCCGGCTGAGGTGGGAGGATTGCTTGAACCCCAGAGGCGGAGGTTGCAGTGAGCCAAGATCATGCCACTGCACTCCAGTGTGGGAGACAGAGCAAGAATCTGTCTCAAAAAAAAAAAAAAAAAA
>NW_026652282.1:6365412-6431057 GCF_009828535.3 Hylobates moloch | reverse complement strand
AGGGGGCGGGGCCGACGGGGGGCGGGGCGGGCGCGCTCGGGAGCTCGTACCGCGGGGCCGGGCCCGGGGAGCGCGTACAGAGATCCAGTCCGCGGCCCGAAGGGTGAGGGGCGGGGTCAGGTGAACGCTCAGGGGCCCACGCGGCCGCTCGTACCGGGGAGAGCTGGGGTGGGGAGCGCCCCAGTTCTCTCGCCCGGAGGAGGGGAGCGAGCCGGGAGGGGCACTCAGGCGCGCGCGCCGTTCGGCGGGGTCGGGGTCGGGGTCGAGGAGCGCGCGCCCCGGGGCTGGCGCAGCCCGCGCGGGCGGGGACGGGGGCGGAGGTCCCGGCGCCAGGTTGGACCCTTCCTCCCGCGCCAGAGCTCTGCAGTGCTTCGAAGCTCTGGGCGCCCCCGCCCGCCGGTTTGAGGCCAGGACCAGGCAGGTGAGGCGGCAGGTGAGGCAGCGGGCGCGGGGTGGCGTGGCGGGAGTCCCCGGCCTCCTCCGTCTCGGGGCACGTGGCCCGCCGGCGCCCACACCTTGTTCTCGCGCACCACGGGCTGCCGCGCAGGTGAGAGCGGAAGCGCCGCGGGAGGCCCTAGTGCCCGCGCTGTGGCCGCTGCCCCGGGGCAGAGGGACCGCCCGTCCCGCGCAGCCCTGCGCGCACTCACGCGCTGGACTTGGAGAGCCGGGAAGGACGCCCCCCAGCAGCCTGGGCCGGGCGCAGGTCCGGCCTCTGGAGGGGCTTGGAAGGCGGGCGCAGAAGGACCGTGCCCCGTTTCCACGAGGGCGTTCCCACCTTCCCGCAGAGGCCTCCCGCAGCGCCAGCCCGCCGCTCCTCCCACAGCCACCGCGCAGAAAGCCGTTCCGTCTAGACGCTGTCCCCACTCGCCTAGGATTGGACCACAAGGTCTTCAAGTTTCCCAGGTTTACATCCCCAAAAAGGGGAGGTGGACGTCTGGGATTGGTGAAAGTTTGCGGACAACACGTGTGCCACCTCTTCCTGCTCGGTTTCAGTTTCCATGAAACTCTGGTCTAAAATACCTGCATGGATAGGTATTTACATGCTTTGCAAAAAAGCTTTTTTCGTTGCTGTTTGTATACGTAGCTGAACGCTGGTGAACACCTCTTTTCTCTAAGCAGCTCCATCCAGGCCCTTTTCAGAGGTGACGATGCTGGAGTACGCATCCAGGACAGGCCGGGAGAGCACTGGACAGAGAGTCAAGGGTCCCCAGGTCTGGGTTCTGCCACTGTCAAGCTGGGACAAGAAATCTCAGCTCTGGTCTGTTTCTTCAGAGGTCAAGTGAGAGGGGTGCATTCTGTGGGGGTGTCTCATGCAGCCGATTGAATTCGGAGTCGCAACTCCACTGGGCACCTGTCATGGCGCTGGGCACGTGGTGACTGCCCCATAATTCCAACTACAGTCTCTGAATGCCTTTAGTTATAAGAATGAGGCGATTTTTTCTTTTTCAAAGATTAAACGAAGGCTTAAGGAATGTGCCTCTCAGAATCGAGTGTATCTTGACTGCGATGATGGTCACAGGAGCTGCCAAGTTGATTAAGTTAAATTGCACAGAACTAAATGCATGTGAAACGGGAAATCTGAAAAGGCTTGGTGGATTGTATCAATGTCCATATTCCAGGTTGTGACATTGTGCTGTAGTTTTGTAACGTGTTGCCATTGGAACAGGCAGGTGAAGAGTGAAGGGTGCACAGGACTTCCCTGTATTATTCCTTACTGAGAGGTGAAGCCAGTTGGGTGGGGACTCAGAGAACTTTTCTGTTTTACGAGAGGATTGTAAAATACACCAATCAGCGCTCTGTGGCTAGCTAGAGGTTTGTAAAACGGACCAATTAGCACTCTGTAAATGGACCAATCAGCACTCTGTAAAATGGACCAATCAGCGGGATGTGGGTGGGGACAAATAAGGGAATAAAAGCTGGCCACCCCAGCCAGCAGTGGCAACCCGCTGTGGTCCCCTTCCATGCTGTGGAAGCTTTGTTCTTTCGCTCTTCACAATAAATCTTGCTGCTGCTCACTCTTTGAGTCTGTGCCACCTTTAAGAGCTGTAACACTCACAGCAAAGGTCTGCAGCTTCATTCTTGAAGTCAGCAAGACCAAGAAGCCACCGGAAGGAACCAACTCTGGACACATTACAACTACATGTAAATCCAGTTATCTCACAAAGTTTAAGAAATGGATGGATATGATAAACCAAAAGATAAAGAGCCGTATAAATATACCCAGTGTGCTTATTAGAGTTTGCAGACATGTCCTTCTCCCAAAACAGCCCATTCCCTACCTCCCCACCCCAAGCTGGTATAGACTTCAGTCTAAGCTCTTACCTGGGGCTAAAATTCAGACCACTAGACTGACTATAAAGCAGAGACAGTGATTTCATTGTCTCCATAAATCCAGCATTATTCTATACAGCCCCAAAGTCATCTTTAACATTTTATGTTCACCATATATAATCATTGTCAGATTACCCATCTGCCACTTGAAAGGTTTATACTTTTTGTTTAGAAGGACTCCCTTGTTCTTAAACTTAGCTAGAAATTTACATCCATCCTTACTAAACAGTGTTTAGCTGAGGTGTTTTGTTTTTTTAATCTTCACATTAAGCATCCATCTCAGGATGGTTGGAATATTTATAAGGCTGCTGTCTATAATGATGTTATGCTGTAAGGGACTGAACCAAGATTTGTGTGGCCTGCTATGAGACAGGTGCCTGCTCAGTCATAAATCCTTTTGTGATATTCTTGGGGTTACTATGGTCTAGGTGCGATGACAGCACTTCTATATTGTGTTTGTTTTGTCATCACAAGACACTGTCAATCATCTTGTGAAAATATATCTCGTGGCTGAAAGGCATCACCCCAGTTGATCAGTGTTGCACCCCCATTGGGAGAGTTTAGTATGACATTGAACCAGTGTATGGACTCCTAGTAGATGGCTTTCTTCTCTGAGAACTCACAACTCAGGTGGAATTTTCACAGGCAGAATCCATTTGTCCACGTTAGTCTTTTGTCCTTTTGGAAAGCTGAGGGGCATGTTTGTTCTGTGTAATTTCTCACTGTGGTTGTTCATTGCTCAGAGAATAGGGTGAGCATATACTCTCTTCTGGACCTGCAAAGAGTGTGACCTTATGAGCGCCTGCCCCGGGGATTCAGTAGCCTTAGGTGTTTGTTTCACTTTTTCTTTTCTCTTTTTTTTTTTTTTTCTCTTTTTTTTTTTTTTTTTTTTGAGACAGAGTTTCACTGTGTCACCCAGGCTGGAGTGTAGTGGCACGATCATGGCTCACTGAAGCTTGACTGCCCCAGGCTCAGGTGATCCTCCCACCTCAGCCTCCTAAGTAGCTGGGACTACAGGCATATGCCACCACGCCTGCCTAATTTTTTATTTTTTTGTAGAAACGGGATCTCACTAAGTTGTCCAGGCTGGTCTCAAACTTCTGGGCTCAAGTGATCCACCCACCTCAGCCTCCCAAAGTGCTGGGATTACAGGCATGAGCCACTGCACCCGGCCACTTTTTCTTTTTCTTTTTTCTTTTTTGTTTTTTTGGAGGTGGAGTTTTGCTCTTGTCACCCAGGCTGAAGTGCAATGGTGAGATCCTGGCTCACTGCAATCTCTGCCTCCCAGGTTCAAGAGATTCTCCTGCCTCAGCCTCCCAAGTAGCTGGTATTACAGGCATGCGCCACCTTGTCCGGCTAATTTTTGCATTTTTAGTAGAGATGGGATTTCACCATGTTGGTCAGGCTGGTCTCAAACTCTTGACTTCAGGGGATCCACCCGCCTCGGCCTCCCAAAGTGCTGGGATCAGGCGTGAGCCACCGCACCCTGTCCCCGGCCACTTTTGCTAATCTGAGGTTTATTTCCTATGAGAGAAGAGACAGATGAAACTAAGGATGGTTCTGCTTTCACTTTGTCAACAGTGAATGAATTAATTAATGTAAGGCAAATTAACCAACTTTCAGAGACTTCATTAATAGCCAATCCTCTTTACGAAATACAGGTCAAATTATTTTAGCTTTTTGTTCTAAAAGGAAAAGAGATTTATACTCATTATAAAATGTGGTAGAAGATGGAGTTCCAAAATTTTACTTTCACATTTCAAATAGTGGCTCCGTAGGGTCAAGCCTTCCAGAAAACCTTTTAATGTGGCATTTTTAAAAAGGCAATATTAGCCATTTCCTACTAAACTCGCTGTGTTCCTATTAATTCAGACTGGCACAGGATCAATCAAGATCAGAGAGCACAAGAGTGATGCAGTTGAAGGAAATCTATGGGCAGGGTACACTGACTCATACTGGTAACCCCAGCACTTCGGGAGGCCCAGGTGGGAGGATCGCTTGAGCTCAGGAGCTCGACCAGCCTGGCCAACATAGCAGACCCTTGTCTCCACTAAAATTCAAAAAAATTAGCTGGGTGTGGAAGCATGTACCTGTGATCCCAGCTACTTGGGGCGCTGAAGCAGAAGGATTGCTGCAGGGAGTGAAGATCATGTCACTGCATTCCAGCCTGGGTGAGACATTATCTCCCCCCGCCCCCCCAAAAAAAGGAAAACTATGACATGGAACGTTTACCCTTTGTCACCAAGGTTTGCCATCTTCTTGATTTCTATGAGCTATTATTACAAACATTGGGACGACCAGGTGTGGTGGCTCACCCCTGTAACCCCAGCACTTTGGGAGGCCCAGGTGGGAGGATTGCTTGAGCCCAGGAGTTCAGGACCAGCCTGGCAACATAAGGAGACCCCTTCTCTAAAGAAAAGTTTTTAAATTAGTCCGACATGGTGGTGTATGCCTGTAGTACCAGCTACTCAGGAGGCTGAGGTGGGAGGATCGCTTGAGCCTGGGAGGTGGAGGCTGCAATGAATCAGGATTACGCCACTGTACTTCATCCTGGGTAACAGAGCAAGACCTTGTCACAAAGAAACATAAAAAAATTGCTTTAGAAAGCCATTGAGTATGTTTTGCTTTGTTTTGTTTTGTTTTGTATTTTGGAGACAGGGTCTCACTTTGTTGCCCATGCTGGAGTGCAGTGGTGTAATCACGGCTCACTGCACCCTCAACTGCCTGGACTCAAGCGATTCCCCCACCTCAGCCTCTTGACTAGCTGAGACCACAGACCTGTACCACCACACCCAACTAATTTTTTTTTTTTTTTTTTTTTTTGAGACGGAGTCTCGCTCTGTCGCCCAGGCTGGAGTGCAGTGGCACAATCTCAGCTCACCGCAAGCTCCACCTCCCGGGTTCATGCCATTCTCCTGCCTCAGCCTACCGAGTAGCTGGGACTATAGGCGCCCACCACCACGCCCAGCTAATTTTTTTGTATTTTTAGTAGAGACGGGGTTTCGCCATGTTAGCCAGGATGGTCTTGATCTCCTGACCTCATGATCCTCCCGCCTCGGCCTCCCAAAGTGCTGAGATTACAGGCGTGAGCCACTGCGCCCGCCCCCCCCCCTTTTTTTTTAAGAGATGGAGTCTCAGTACGTTACTCAGACTGGAATGGATTACAAAAAGTCCATGTACATAATTTTAGGTGGTACACATCCCAGATGCTTCAGGTACAATGATGAGACAGAGATCATAATTAATTTGAAGTGACTTCTTTTTCTTTTTTTTTTTTTTTGGGACAGGGTCTCTAAAAGGAATAGACATGGCATTGTGTCAATAAAACTATTTAGAGAAACAGATGGACATAATTTACCAATCCCTGCTCTATTGTAGAAAACTAAGTAAAATAAAATAACAATAAAATGCGATACGTATGGGATTTTTAAAGGTGTCACATTCTCTCCCTGAGAGATTCATTTCACACCATGGCTGCCCAGCAGGCTAACAGCAGGATCACACTGTGTCGCCTAGGCTGGAGTGCAGTGGTGCAATCATAGCTCACTGTAGGCTCAATCTCCCAGGCTGAAGCCATCCTACCACCTCACTCTCCTGAGTAGCTGGGGCTACAGGTGTGTGCCACCACGCCTGGCTGAGTTTCTTTTATTTTGTAAAGCAGAATCAAATACTCTTAAAAATCCAGCAAATACACATTTCAAAAGCCCATGCATATTTCTTATTTTATTGTTGTTATGTTTTACTTAGTTTGCTACAATACAGTGGTGGTTGGTAAATTATGTCCATCTGTTCCTCCAAATAAAGTTTTATTGACACAACGCCATGCCCATTCCTTTACCTCCTGTCTGTGGACACTTCATGGTTCTTATGGCAGAGTTGGGTAATTGCAACAAAGACCAGGTGGCCTGCAATGTTTGAAGGATTTACCATCTGGCTCATTTTTTAAAGTTTTCTGACTCCTGTAATAAAGAAATGTCCAGTCTGGGCAACATGGTGAAACCCCATCTCTACAAAAAATAGAAAAAAATTAGCCGGGCATGGTGGTGTACCTGTAGTCCCAGCCACTGGGGAGGCTGAAGTGGGAGGATCGCTTGAGCCTGAGAGTTGGAGGCTGCAGTGAGCCATAACTACTCCACTGCACTCCAGCCTGGGTGATAGAGTGAGACCCTGTCTCAAAAATAAAATAAAATTAAGTAATGTCACAAGTTTGGGCCAGGCACAGTGACTCACACCTATAATCCCAGCATTTTGGTAGGCCAAGGCAGGAGGAGCACTCGAGGCCAGGAGTTCAAGACCAGCCTTGGCAACATGGCCAGTCCCCATCTCTACCAAAAAAAAAAAGCTAGGCATGGTGTCGTGTGCCTGTAGTTGCAGCCACTGGGGAGGCTGGGGCAGGAGGATGCCTTGAACCCAGGAGCTGCAGTGAGCTGTGATGGTGCCACTGCACTCCAGCCTTGGCAACAGAGCCAGACTCTGTCTCTGAAAAGAAGAAATGTCACAAATTTAAGAACCTCAGGTTATACACACGTTACGTTTACTCTAGGTCACTAGATGTTCAAACCAGGACAAAGCAATCACCCCGAGGACTTAGGGGTAAAGGGCCACTGCACTTAAACCATCAGGCTCCGCTCTGAGGAGTAACTGACCACACTGTGTATGTTAGTGCCTTTGCATGCTCCTGATCCTGACGTGCGTTCTAGTGAGCATCACAGACAGTGTCTCCGCAGGGCACAGTGCAGTGTTGAGGGAAGCCGTGCTGTCTGCCTGCAGGTCAGCTTTAACTGCAGCCATGCCCCTGAGGTTAATGTGGGTTTCCTATTCTCTACTCAAGGCCACTTGAGTGCCTGGGAAGTGGTCATTGCAAAATTAGCCAAAGTCTATGGTTAAGGAGGAATTGAGTCCTTTTTGTTAGATACATGAGATTTCACAGTCTTGTATGAAGGCGGACTCCAAGGCAGATAGTCATCCCAGAGTTATCTCATTTTAATGTGTTAGTATAATGTGCTAAATATGTAATATGTGTATAGGCATGTCTGTCCTCATCACCCCAACCCCCCCCCCCCCCCCCCCCCCCCCCCCACACACACACACACACTTCCTTCAAACCACAGTTGCACTTAGCATCAAATTCGGCCACCTGCACCTGCCTCAGCCTTCTGAAAAGTGGACTTCAAGAAAAGTGCAGCTTCAAGAGGGTGGGGTGAGAAGATGCATTTTCTTGTCTGACTAGTTTGCAGACACTCTTGGTGACTGCAAGGGGCATCCCCAGTCCCCCTCTTGTGGCAGTACTCATGGCATCATCTGCCTGGGTTTGATTCTCAACTCCACCAGATGTGTGACCTTAGACGAGTTCCTTCCCCTTTTCTGGTGCCTCATGCATTAAGAAGGGATAAAACAGAGGAGCCACAGGGGTGGAGGTGAGAGTTACGAAAGACGATGCGTATCTGATGTTCCCAGCCCATGGAAGGCAATCATATAATATCACTGAACTTTCCTCTTCTCAGTACACAACCCACCTCTCTCCGTGGCTCCTATTGTTCACCTCTCTTCCCATGCTGAGACCACCTGGCTCACAGAATCATTATCTGCCTGTTGCACAGCTGAAGTTCTACCCTTAGGCACCATTTCTCCATTCATGAATTTCTCATGTTTTCCAGAGGATGGACACAGTCCAAGACTCTCACGTTTCATTCAGCCAGGTCAATATCGAACAACCACCACAGATCAGGCTGTCTGGGTTCTAAGTCTGTGTTCAAAACCCATTCCTTTCACACCTATAATCCCAGCACTTTGGGAGGCCAAAGTGGGAGGATTGCTTGAGGCCAGGAGTTCCAGACTAGCCTGGGCAACATAGTAAGACCCTGTCTTTACATTTTTTTAAAGTTAGCTGGGCATGGTGGCACATGCCTGTCGTCTCTGCTACTTAGGAGGCTAAGGTGGGAGGATCGCTTGAGCCCGGGAGGTCAAGGCTGCAATGAGCCCTGATCACACCACTGCACTCCAGCTTGGGCAACAGAGCGAGACCTTGTCTCAAAAAAACAAAAAAAAAATTAAAAAAAAATCCTTATGTGGAATATTTACAGAGCTGCCAAATTCCCCCGGGAGGAGAAGAAGGGGTTCAATTCCAAACCCTAAGCCACTGCAACAAGTTTTACTTTCTCAAAGTTTTGTAATCAACCCTAAGCATTTTTGGCCATTCCACAAGGTCAAACCAAGCACATTTAATTCTGGATGGAGAGGGCACCAGACACTACCTAGAGTCACCCCAGGATGGAGTCCTCCTTCCATCCATTAAAGATTTTCTTCACTCTCAGCTGCCGGTCCTTGCCCCTCTTTGTAGGAAGATGTGCTCAGGTGGCAGGAACTCACTCAGGGAGCCTGAAGGGCCAGCCAACCCTGGGAGTTGAAGTGCTCACCCCCAGGGGCAGCCTCGACTGGCTGACTGGCAGAAATGGGACAGGAACACTACAGCCCCCTCGCCCACCAGGCAGCCCTGAGAGCAGCTGTGGTGGACTTTCTCTTGCTGACTCTGAGGAACCAACCGGCCTTGTGAGCTGCCCTGTGGGGAGGCCCATGTGACAAGGAACTACACGGCCTTGGATACAGCCCACAAGGAACTGAATCCTGCCGGGAAACACAGAAGCTGGCGTCCTAATGGGATTTCTGCCTTTTGACTTTAGTAGGAGATAGGATATTCAAGAACATCTGTACATTCGGGACATCATTTCAAATTGGAATGGATTTACTGACTTTTTTTTACTTTAAGAGATGAGGATGGGAGGTGTGGGAAGGGGTCTCGCCATGTTGCCCAGGCTGGTCTCGAACTCCTGGCCTCAAGTGATCATCCCACCTCAGCCTCCCAAGTCACTGAGATTAGAGGTGTGAACCATTGCATCTCGCTGGGTTTGCTGACTTTTGATTGAACAAATCATTTTCATCATTCATGATCTTAAAAGCACAAATAAAACTTTTTTTCTAAGTTCAAGTTGGCTGTCAACGAAGTGTGTGTAAGTTTTCTAAAATTCTTTATTATTATTATGAGACTGGGTCTCACTCTGTCGCCTCAGGCTGGAGTGAAGTGGTGCGACCTGGGCTCACTGCAGCTTCAACTTCCCTGGCTACAGCGATCCTCCCACCTTAGCCTCCCAAGTAGTTGAGACCACAGGCGTGCACCACCATGCTTTTGTATTTTTGGTAGAGACGGGGTTTTGCCATGTTGCCCAGGCTGGTCTTGAACTCTGGAGCTCAAGTGACCCACCCGCCTCGGCCTCCCAGAGTGCTGAGATTATAGGTGTGAACCACCGTTCCAGGGCAATTTTTCTAAAATTCAATGAAGAGTCAATTTTGTTTGTAGATCTGACAAAAAGTATATGTGTGTGTTTGTGTGTGTGTGTGTGTGTGTGTGTGTACTTTCAAAGCCACTCCAAAGAGAGCAGATTTATGTAAAAGTGTGTGCTTTTAATGGGCCTCGAGCATTTGTCAACTGAACTCAAGTACGTAGCTAAGCGTCAGGTCTCAAAATCATTACATTCCTTTTTTGGATGTTGGAAATTTTTATTAAAACCTTTTTCTCCTTTAGAGCTGAAAAGTCCAAATGTCACCAGATAGGATAAGGTGAACTGAACCGAAACTCTGACATTCTTATAAAGAAATGTAGACAAATGTCTTTAGGCAGACAAATGTGAGCACGATTCTCACCATGAAGGAGTGTAGAATTATGTATGCTTTCTTGCACGTCAGAAAAAGCACGAAATGTGAATTTACATGTAAAACACTGTACTTGATGTTAATTTAAATAAACATTGAACTATCTTTAATAGTCTGTACTCGTCCATTTATTTGTGGCTCTGTTGTGGTAGTCATTAAACATTTAAAATAATAGCATCAACCGCTCATACCACAATCAGCTTTTCATAACTGTCTTGTTTCCTTTTCTTTCTACTTGCTGTTTATTCCATCACAAATGCCAGTTTCAATTCTGAGCTATATGAAAATTGTTACTTTTGGCGTATTTACTCCATCAGACTGTTATCAATATCGTTTTTTTTTTTTTTTTTTTTTTTTTTTGAGACAGGATCTTGCTCTGTTACCCAGGCTGGAGTGCAGTGACCCTATCACGGCTCACTGCAGCCTCAACCCTCGAAGCTCAAGCAATCCTCCCGTCTCAGCACCCAACAGCAGCTGGAACCACAGGTGCATGCCAGCACACCTGGCTAATTTTTTTGAATTTTAGTAGAGATGAGGTCTCACTATATGTTGTCCAAGGCTGGTCTTGGACTCCTGAGCTCAAGCCATCCTACCACCTCAGCCTCCCAAAGGCATAAGCCACTGCGCCCAGGTCAGTTGTTCTTTTTGAAATAGACATGTTCTGCCAAATTTAGTTGTGAATTGAAAATTGAATCACTGTGAAGCAAACCCTGTTTTACCTTCCATTTTCACCTTGTTCTCACAGTTAACAACTGACTAGTTGACTTTTACGGAGAAAGCATTTAAAATGGAGTGTGATGAGTTAGGAGGTTAGCCATGGATAGGTCCATGTGAGGGCAATGTGCTACTCACTTGAGCAAGAGCTTCTCCTGGGAGTTTATCACAATACTGGCTTCCTATTTTAACAGACCAGGATGGAAATGCTCCTTTAAGTTTCAATAGGAGAAAATTGTCAGGACATTCTATTTTTCAACACAAATCGCGTATTTGCCTCTCTCAGTCCTTATCTGTTGTCTTCCTCTTCCCTTTACTCTCTTTTCCTCCCTGCATCCTGACTTCTGTCCCAGGTTAGTCCCAAACACATCAGAATCCAAGAGGAAGGACGTTGCTCACCATTCTCCGACTAATGATTCCCTCCTTGACTCATCCACTGTATTGAGAATGCTCCAGCTGGGCGCGGTGGCTCATGCCTGTAATCCCAGCACTTTGGGAGGCCAAGGTGGGTGGATCACCTGAGATCAGGAGTTCAAAACCAGCCTGGCTAACATGGTGAAACCCTATCTCTACTAAAAATACCGAAGTTAGCCGGGGGTGTAACCCCAGCTACTCAGGAGCTGAGGCAGGAGAAGCGCTTGAACCCGGGAGGCGGAGGTTGCAATGAGCCAAGATCACACCACTCTGTTGCCACAGCCTGGGCAACAGAGCAAGACTCCATAAAAAAAAAAAAAAAAAAAAAGAGAGCGAATTCTCCATGGCTTAGTTGGATGCTAATCAATTTTACTGTATCTATTTTGAACCAAGTCCTCCACAAATTCAAATATGGCCTGGGAGTTTTCTTTGCTTTTCAGGATAAGATACAAGCTCTAGGGTCTTGGCACTCAAAGTAGGAGCCATAGGCCAGCAGCAGCCATGTCTCCTTGGAGACTGTAAGAAATGCAGAGTCTTGGGCCCCACCTCCAGAAACCCTGAATCAGGATCTGCCTTTCCACAAGATCTGCATGCGAATGCACAGTAAAGTTGAACTAGTACCATTCTCAGGCCTGATGCCACTTCACACGTCTCCCTATTTAAAAAAATGTACAATTTGGGCTGGGTGAGGTGACTCAGGCCTGTAATCTCAGCACTCTGGGAGGCCAAGGTGAAAAGATGGCTTGAGACAAGGAATTCGAGACCAGCCTGGGCAACATAGCAAGACCTCATTTCTACGACATTTTTTTTTTAAATTAGCCAGACATGATGGTGTATGCCTGTGGTCCCAGCTACTCAGGAGGCTGAGGCGGGAGGACTGCACCACCACGCCGGCTAGTTTTTGTATTTTCAGTAGAGAAGGGGTTTCTTCATGTTGGCGAAGCTGGTCCCGAACTCCTGACCTCAGGCAATCTGCCCACCTCGGCCTCCCAAAGTGCTGGGATCACAGGCATGAGCCACCGCACCTGGCCTGTGTTCTTCATTAAGGTCTGGTGACACTACCTTATTTATTGGACACAGAATCTATACCATTGCTCAATCAACTTGCATATGTTACTCATAAACTCCTGTTGAATTGCACTTGAATGAAAGGCAAAGATGGTGTTGGTCATCTGGTGGACCCAAAGGAGGGCTGTGGCTGGGGCAGCTGAAATCCTTTCTCAGGAAAAGCAGCTATCTGAGCACAGTTTAAGGCACATTGTGTGCCTGTGAGGACTCTTAAGAGTGAGCACAAAAGCAGGGTGAGGCAAGGAAGGAAGAAAGCAAATTAAGAGCAGTGCCATCTATGAACTGGCCACAAGATTCCCAAGAAACCCAGCTGGTTACACAGGAACATATGAAACCACTCCTCAGAAACCTCCCTAGGAAGGAAGGGTGAGCAATACATCTGCCAGTGACTTCCTGCTTCCTCTCTCTCATTGGAATAAGTTTGTCTGCCCCACTAAGTGTTAATCCTCCTCCATTTCTGAGTTCTTGCCCAGCCTTTCTAGCAGCTGCTAGATAAGCCAGAGCCTCAGGTGGTAGACTTACAGGAACTGCAGCCTATGGCCCTTTGCTTGTTTTGTAAATAAAGTTTTATTGGCACACAGCCATACCCATGGACTTATGTATTGTCTGATCTTTCTCTTTCTTTCCCTCTCTCTCTCTCTCTGTCCTCTCTCTCTCTCTTTCTTTTTCTTTCTTTCTTTCTCCTGTTCTTGCTCTGTCACCCAGGCTGGAGTGTAGTGAACTCCTGACCTCAGGTGATCTGCCCGCCTCGGCCTCCCAAAGTGCTAGGATTACAGGTGTAAGCCACCACGCCTGGCTTTTTTTTTTTTTTTTGGCGGGGGGAGGTGGAGGACAGGGTCTCCCTATGTTGCTCCAGGCTGGTCTTGAACTCCTGGGCTCAAACAATGCTCCCACCTTGGCCTCCCAAAGTACTGGGATTACAGACATAAGCCACTGCACCTGGCCCTGTATTGTCTATATCAATTTAAGTATCAGTAAAACCCATTTGGAAGGCTCATTCTGAGTATTAAATGAGACAATGAATGTAATATTCAAAGCATAGTGCCTGCCTACACTCCATAAATTATTTTATTATTTAAATCTCATTTATTAGGCTGGGCACAGTGACTCACGCCTGCAATCCCCACACTTTGGGAGGCTGAGGCGGGCAGATCACCTGAGGTCAGGAGTTAGAGACCAGCCTGGACAACTTGGCAAAACGCCGTCTGTACTCTAAATACAAAAAATATCCAGGTGTGGTGGCAGGTGCCTGTAATCCCAGCTACTTGGGAGCCTGAGGCAGGAGAATCACTTGAACCCGGGAGGCAGAGGTTGCAGTGAGCTGAGATCGCACCACTGCACTCCAGCCTGGACGATATAGTGAGACTCCATCTCAATAAATAAACAAACAAATCTTATTTATTATTTAAATTCAAATTATTGTGAATGGCAGTCTCCTTACTTAAGCTGTTTCTGCCATCTATCTGCCCCTAGCCACCTCCTCTACTGGATTCTAACGGATATCTGAGTCTCACCATAAACCCCATTCTTTTGGTTGAGACATCTGGATGTCAGGGGACTCACCATGAAAAATAAACTGCCTGGAAGAGAAACCCAGGAACCGTCTTCCAGCAGTTGATCAAGTGCATCTGATCAAGTGAGAATGGTGGGTAAATGGTGGATTGTGGAATGAGAGAAAGCCAAGATGATGGAGCATTTCCACGGAACAGATGCCCCAGGCAGCCCAAACTGTGAAAATGGAGAGCGAATTCAGGTGCTAAACTGGGAAGGACGGAAAAATGGAGGAAGGTTTCATGCAAAAACAGATGTACCTTCATGTACTCAAAGACCGATTCTTTCTGCACACATACTTCAAAGTTCATATTCAGCACCGCCATCCCTGGATCTCCCATATCTACGAAACTTCCAGATGTTTCTGCCTCCCAAGTGCGTGCGTGTGTATTTGCTTCACTGTTCTCAGATTTGTAGTTGTACTGTTTCATGAAAAGTTTTGTCAGGCCAGGCATGGTTGCTCATGCCTGTAATCCCAGCACTTTGAGAGGCCAAAGCGGGTGGATCACTTGAGGCCAGGAGTTCGAGACCAGCCTGGCCAACATGACGAAACCCATCTCTACTAAAAAGACAAAAAATTGCCGGGCGTGGTGGCTCACGCTTGTAATCCCAGCACTTTGGGAGGCCGAGGCGGGCGGATCACGAGGTCAGGAGATCGAGACCACAGTGAAACCCCGTCTCTACTAAAAATACAAAAAATTAGCCGGGCGTGGTGGCGGGCGCCTGTAGTCCCAGCTACTCAGAGAGGCTGAGGCAGGAGAATGGCGTGAACCCAGGAGGCAGAGCTTGCAGTGAGCGGAGATCGCGCCACTGCACTCCAGCCTGGGCGACAGAGCGAGACTCCGTCTCAAAAAAAAAAAAAAGACAAAAAATTAGCTGAGTGTGATGGCATGTGCCTGTGGTCCCAGCTACTCAGGAGGCTGAGGCATGAGAATCACTTGAACCCAGGAGGCAGAGGTTGCAGTGAGCTGAGATCACACCACTGCACTCCAGCCTGGGCAATGGAGCAAGACTCCGTCTCAAAGAAAAAAAAAAAAAAAAAGTTTGTCATCTCAGTTCACCCAAGCTGGAGTGCGGTGGTGCGTTCACAGCTCACTGCATCCTCAAACTCCTGGGCTCAAGTGATCCTCCCACCTCATCTTCCCCAGTAGCTGCAACTACAGGTGCACAGCAGCATGCTCTGCTAATTTGAGATGTGTCGTCTTCCTCTAGGGACAGCAGGACTGGCTTTCCCTTGGGACCCCACAGAAGGCAGGCAGGAGGCTCCACTGCCAGACAGGAAGCAGAGCCTTATTTAACAACGAGCTGCAAACTCCACCACTTCAAAAGATGCCGTTCCTAGAGGAAGACGGTAGAGATGGGATCTCACCATGTTGCCCAGGATGGTCTCAAACTTCTGGGCTCGAGTAATCCACCTGCCTCGGCCTCCTTAAGTGCTGAGATTACAGGTGTGAACCACTGGGCCCAGCCTCTCATACCAATTTCTAGTTCCCTCTCACTTTGATGACAGGGTTTCAAATTTAGTGTTACACCCATGCTTTTGCACCTTTACTCTGAGGCTCATCTTTACCATTGTCATCTGTGCCAATGGGCCTAGGAATCCGCATTCATATCCATTTTCTCACTGATGAGATTCTGACTACTGACCTTGAGTAGTGGGCACCAGAGTCAGCCAGAGCCCCCTGGAGAGTGCTCCCAGGTTATCACGTAGGAAGCAGAGAGGCGGAGTATGTTTTCTGCGGCATGAAACAGTGATTCAAATGCAGGGATCCCTTTGCCTGGCCCACTGGCCCTCAGCCTTCAGGCAAATGTACAGACACTCTTCATTTTTATCTTTTAAAGCACTTTCCATTACACTAACCTCCAGAAGCAACTCTGCTTACCAAGGCAGAAGGAAAGAGCGCCACTGTCCAAATTAGATATTAGAATTCAAGCTTTTAAACATTAATACTTAGGGAGTAGTTCTATGGTGCTTCCGACTGTTTTTACAATGGAGTGTGTAATCCAGCAGAGCTGTTAAGCTTTCTGAAGATGTCAGTCTGTTCTGACTTCTAGGAAGGCAGCTGTGGAGTGAACAGGCTGCGTTTATAGACGTGCCAGATCTGGACTCTTTTGAAGTGGTGGAGTTTGCAGCTCATTGTTGTTAAATAAGGCTCCGCTTCCTGTCTGGCAGTGGAGCCTCCCGCCTGCCTTCTGTGGGGTCCCAAGGGAAGGCCAGTCCTGCTATCCCTAGAGGAAGACAGCACAGATCATGCTTTCCTTAAAACTGCACAGCTGGTGGGGAGGACAAGTGAGGAGAGTCCATGAACACAATGGGGACATCTGCCCTTTGGTTGACATCTGCACTTTGGTTGCTTGAAAAAAACCCAGAGAGGGGTCCATTTTACCAGGAGAGAGGAGGAAGGGCGTCTCTTGTGTGGTCACAAAGAGCCAATGAGGTTTGTTGAAGATGATAAATATGATGGAGCTAGATTTTTTTTTCTTTTCTTTCTTTTTTTAAAATAAAGGCCATAATCTAGAAGGAGCGCTTCTATTTTCAACCTTGAAGAACTTAAAAAAAAATCTTAGTATGCTTACTGTAATCATTAACACTGATATTACTTGGAAACTTACATGTGTAGAATAAAGCAAGATTTTCAATGTATGAGAAAACATATAGAAAAATTAACGCAGTTGTGGCCGGGTGCGGTGGCTCAAGCCTGTAATCCCAGCACTTTGGGAGGCCGAGGCAGGCGGATCACAAGGTCAGGAGATCGAGACCATCCTGGCTAACATGGTGAAACCCTGTCTCTACTAAAAAAAATAATAAAAAATTAGCCGGGCGTAGTGGCGGGCGCCTATAGTCCCAGCTACTCAGGAGGCTGAGGCAGGAGAATGGCATGAACTCGGGAGGTGGAGCTTGCAGTGGGCCGAGATTGCACCACTGCACTCCAGCCTGGGCAACAGAGCAAGACTCCATCTCAAAAAAAAAAAAAAGAAAAAAAGAAAAATTAACGCAGTTAAGAAAAATCCAAATAAATAGAACTGAAAGTTAAGGTGCAAAATGTGTCTGTGTGTACTTATGCTGAGTACATTTCCCTTTAATTTTTAATGTTTTTAAATTTTAAATTCTGTGTGTGTGTGTGTGTGTGTGTGTGTGTGATAGGGTCTCACTCCATTGCTCAGGCTGGAGTGCAGTGGTGTAATCTCTGCTCACTGCAACCTCCACTTCCCGGGCTCAAGTGATCCTCCCACCTCAGCCTCCCCAGAAGCTAGGGCTACAAGCACGGCCCACCACGTCCAGCTAATTTTTGTTTTGTTTCGTTTTTTGAGACAAGGTCTGGCTCTATCGCTCAGGCTGGAGTGCAGTGGCACTATCTTGGCTCACTGCAACCTCCACCTCCTGGGCTCAAGCGATCCTCCCACCTCAGCCTGCTGAGTAGCTTGGATCACAGGCCTGGGCCACCACACCAGGCTAATGTTTGTATTTTTAGTAGAGGTGGGGTTTCGCCATGCTGCCCACTCTGGTCTCCAACTCTTGAGCTCAAGTGATCTGCCCGCCTCGACCTCCCAAAGTGCTGGGATTACAGGTGTGAGCTACTGCTCTTTCTTTAACATTGATCTGTTTGTTTCATTCATTAATTGTAAACGAAAATCCTGCCTCTGTGGGGTTATTTCCATGAATGAGAGAGGCCATAAAAAAAAGCACTAATTGGACAACCATCTCTACTTAGGAAAAAAGCAGTTATAGGGATCAGTCACAGTTTATGAACATGTTCTGGTGCCTTAAAGGCATCAAAATCAGGATGTCAGAGTCCCAAATAGGAAAGATCTAGTCCACGAGGCCTGTTTCTCTAGAAGACCAGTAAAGGTGGCAGGTTTGGCACTCTAGGTGGCAGAGAAACCACCAGGAAGTCTTGGTGAATGGGGAGAAAGGTAACCTTCCCAACCTTCCTCTTTCCTCCTCCTCTTCCTCTCCTCTCAGCCCTCCCTCTCTCTGTCCTCCTCCTCCGCCCCTCCCAAGCATCACCTCGTGAGGCCTCGTGGCGTTAGCCCAGTGTGCTCAGCCCCCACCGAGCCTGGCTCTACTGCAGGCGCTGGGGGTTGGGGTGGGGGAGAGGCCCGGGGCACATGATGCCGCCCCCAGCCCGCCCAGCACATGACCCAGGCAGGCCAGCGGGGTCCTAGCACACCCGAGCCGCGTCCGTGAACACAGCCCATGGCCTCCCCGCGCCTAGGGACCTTCTGCTGCCCCACGCGGGACGCGGCCACGCAGCTCGTGCTGAGCTTCCAGCCGCGGCCCTTCCACGCGCTCTGCCTGGGCAGCGGCGCGCTCCGCTTGGCGCTGGGCCTTCTGCAGCTGCTGCCCGGCCGCCGGCCCGCGGGCCCTGGGTCCCCCGCGACGTCCCCGCCGGCCTCGGTCCGCATCCTGCGCGCTGCCGCTGCCTGCGACCTTCTCGGCTGCCTGGGTAAGGGCGCGCGCGGCCCGCGGGTTGGAATCTGATCAGTGCCTGGGTGAGGGCGCGTGGCCCGCAGGTTGAGACCCTACTGGTACCCGGATAAGGGCGCATGGCCTGTGGATTTGGACCTGTTTCGTGATGGAGGACGAGAGACCCGCGGGTTGGAACCTGCCCGGTGCAGGACTGAGGGCTCGTAGCCGGCTGGTTGGGACCTGCTCGGTCCCTGGCTGAGGGCTTGAGGCCCGCGGGTTGGGACGTGATCGGTGTCCGGGTGAGGGCGCACGGCCCGCGGGTTGAGACCTGCTCAGTGCTGGGGTGAGGGCGTGAGGCCCTGGGGTTGGGACCTGCTCAATCCCCGGGTGAGGGTGCGTGGCCCGCAGGTTGAGACCGGATCGATGCCCGAGTGAGGGCGCATGGCCCGCAGGTTGGAACTTGATCCATGCCTAGGTGAGGACCCACAGCCCGCGGGTTGGAACTTGATCGGTGCCTGGGTGATGGCGCACGGCTCGCGGCTTGGGCCGGGCGTCTGAACACTTGAACCACAGAGAAAAGAGAAAACGGAGGCTGTTCCCTAGGGACTGGGTGGGACAAACGGAGGCTGTTCCCTAGGGACTGGATGGGACAAACGGAGGCTGTTCCCTAGGCACTGGATGGGACAACTAGGTAATTTTTTTTTTTTTTTTTGAGACGGAGTCTTGCTCTCTCGCCCAGACTGAAGTGCAGTGGCGCAATCTCGGCTCAAAGCAACCTCCGCCTCCTGGGTTCAAGGGATTCTCCTGCCTCAGCCTCCCGAGTAGCTGGGGGAGGCACGCGCCACCATGCCCGACTAATTTTTGTATTTTTAGTAGAGACGGAGTTTCACCATGTTGGCCAGGCTGCTCTCGAACTCCTGACCTCAGGTAATCCGCCCGCCTCAGCCTCCCAAAGTGCTGGGATTACAGGCGTAAGCCACCGCGCCCGGCCGACTAGGTAGTTTTGCAAACAGATGGTCGGTAAAATTCCCATCCAAGGGAGGTTGGGTTTTTAAAAAATCCGTTTATTGTGTTTGTTACGGGGAAACTTCAGATGGCGCAGACCAGAAAAGATTTCCTTGGTTTTGCCCAACTGCACCAGGGAGAGACTAACAATTCACACACACTCTCTCTCTCTGTGTGTGTGTGTGTGTGTGTGTGCGCGTGTGTAAATTCTTATCTATTGTGCACTATATATTCTCTCGAGCATTTTGTAAGCTGAAATCCCCTCCCTATCCAGGCTTTTTGGGTATGGTTTTTACACCACAGGTGCTCAAACTGCAGCCCTCAGACCAAATCCTGCCCGTTTTCTAGGGCCCACGAGCTAAGAATGGTTTTACATCCTACTTTTTTAAAAATTAATGATTTTTTTTTTTGAGACAGGGTCTCACCCTCTTGCCCAGGCTGAATGCAGTGTCACAATCACAGCTCACTGCAGCCTCGACCTCCTGGGTTCAAGCAATCCTCCCACCTCAGTTACCCCAGTAGCTGGGACTACAGCCACATGCCACCATGCTAGGGTAAATATATATGGGGTCTCACTATGTTGCCCAGGCTGGTCTCCAACTCCCGGGCTTAATTAAGAGATCACCACCCTTGGCATCGTAAAGTGTTAGGATTACAGGCGTGAGCCACCTCACCCAGCCCTAAAATGTTTTTTAAAATCAAAATTAAAAAATATTTCCTGGCATGTGACTATTACTGAAATTTAAATGTTAATATCTACAAATAAAGTTTGATGGGAACGCAGCTATGTTGTTCATGTGCATTTGTGAATTATCCATGGCTGCCTTTACCCTACAAGGGCAGGGTGAATATTGGACCGAGAAAGTATGGCTCTCAAAGCCCAAAAATATTACAGAATGAGTTTGCCAACATCTGCTTTAAACTATTATGTGACACTTTATAGAGACCTCTAAGCTAGATTTGGCCATTCTGTTTAGCTTTTTGGAACATTTCCACCATGCATAAATGCAGTCTATAATAGAAACACTTACAGTGAATCCCTGTATGTGGGATTCGTGGGGTATGGGTACCCGGCTCATCTGCTCCCCTCTTCACCCTCTTCACTGGATTAATGTGAAGCAAATCTCAGGCTCCATCATCCTGCCCATTCAGATCTCTGAGAGAGCTCTAAAACATAATAATTCTAAACACTTGCAACCCCAATATCATTATCACTTTATTTTTATTTGAGACAGGGTCTCACTCTGTTGCCCAGGTTGGAGTGTGCTGGCATGATCACAGCTCACTGCAGCCTTGAACTTCTAGGCTCAGGGGATCCTCCTACCTCAACCTCCCGAGTAGCTGGAACTACAGGCACGCATCACCACACTGGCTAATTTTTGCATTATTTTTTCAGAGCTGGAGTCTCACCATCTTGCCCAGGCTGGTCAAACTTCTAGGCTCAAGCAATCCTCCTACTTCGGCCTCCTAAAGGTGTGGTGGCTCACGCCTGTAATCCTAACTACTCAGGAGGCTGTGGTGGATGGATTGCTTGAACCCAGGAGTTCAAGACTAGCCTGGGCAACATAACAAGACCCAGGCTCTACCCAAAAAAAAAAAAAAAAAAAAAAGGCCCGTCATGGTGGCATGCGCATATGGTCCCAGCTACTCAGCAGGCTGAGGCAGGAGGACCACTTGAGCCCATGAATTCCAGGCTGCAGTGAGCCATGATCCAGCCTGGGTGACAGAGCCAAGACCCTGTCTCTAAAAAAGTAAGGTGTACCCAAACATCTTTTGAGGGTTAGTGAATAATACTTGCATATCCTTTAGCCTTTAGAAGGGAAGTGGATGAGGTTGTGAGCAAATAAGCAGAAGTCAGGAAAAGGCTGGGTGATCGGGACCCCTTACTGAAAAATAAGAAATTTGAACGCCCATGGGATAGGGCTTTTATTAAGCTCAAAGGAGTGATAAATGCTGAAAATTCTAAGGCACTGTACAGAAGAAAGGCATTATTTTTGTTGGCAGTGGCTTGATAATGAGAAGATGTCTTGAGCTTTTTAGTGTTCACAGTTGTCGTTTAGTAGTGTATTACATAGTGTGTGTTTAGTGGTATATTACATGGTATGTGTTTAGTAGTATATTACGTAGCATTTGTTTAGTGGTGTATCACATGGTGTGTGTGTATTATATGGTGTGATTTTAGTAGTGTATTGCATAGCGTGTGTTTAGTGGTGTATGGCATGTATACCAGTGAGCACTACTACATAGTATGTAGCTTGTTGTTTACAGTTCTCCCCTTTATATTACCTAGTGTACTTTTTTTTTTTTTCCCCTCAGATGGAGTCTTGCTCTGTCGCCCAGGCTGGAGTGCAGTGGTACAATCTTGGCTCACTGCAACCTCCACCTCCCAGGTTCAAGCGATTCTTGTGCCTCAGCCTCCTGAGCAGCTGGGATTATAGGCGCCCACCACCATGCCCGGCTAATTTTTGTATTTTTAGTAGAGATGGGGTTTCACCATGTTGGCTAGGCTGGTCTCAAACTCCTGACCTCAGGCAATCCACCCACCTCAGCCTCCCAAAGTGCTGGGATTATAGGCGTGAGCCACCACACCAGGCTTTTTTTTTTTTTTTTGACACGGGGTCTCACTCTGTCGCCCAGGCTGGAGTACAGTGGTGCGATCTCGACTCACTGCAACCTCTGCCTTCCGGGCTCAAGCGATTCTCCCACCTCAGCCTCCTAAGTAGCTGGGACCACAGGCGCGTGCCACCACCCCCAGCTATTATTGTATTTTTGTAGAGATGGGATTTTGCCAGGCTGGTCTCATCTCCTGGGCTCAAGTGATCCGCCGGCCTTGGCCTCCCAAAGTGCTGGGATTACAGGCGTGAGCACCGCGCCCAGACCCCAGTGTACTTTTAAACAACGGATATTGCATTACCTAACAAAGAACCATAATATGTACCATGAGTGTGCATACTGTTTTGAGGATATTAGACATTTGGGTCTAATAGCAAGAGAAACTCACAAAGAATAAATGTTAAAGGCAAATTATTGAGAACTAATTTGTGAAAATTTTAAATGTGTTTAAAAAAAGAATGAAGGAACTATATATTCAAACTTCTAAATTGTGCTTTTTGAAAAATTCTTTTCTATGTGAGGAATAACTAATATGGCCACTGAAAATGCAGCCGAGAAATACAGATTGCTAGTCACATATTGCAAGTAAACAAACAGACAAAATAGGGATGAGACTGTGGCCAACTATGGTTTACGTTAAAGTGCCTGCATTTGTTTTGCTACCATAACAGTTATTTTCTGAGTTTCAGGCCAGGGGTGGTGGCTCATGCCTGTAATCCCACTTTGGGAGACCAAGACGGACAGATCACTTGAGGTCAGGAGTTTGAGAGCAGCCTGGCCAACATGGTGAAACCCCGTCTCTACTAAAAATACAAAAATTAGCCGGGCGTGGTTGCGGGTGCCTGTAATCCCAGCCACTCGGGAGGCTGAGGCAGGAGAATTACTTAAACCCGGGAGGCTGAAGTTGCAGTGAGCAGGGTTTTTACCACTGTACTCCAGCCTGGGTGACAGAGCCAGACTCCGTCTCAAAAAAAAATAAAAAATAAAAAAATTTAAAAAGTTATTTTATGAGTTTCAATCTTCTTTTTCTCTCTTTCCACACATAAATATGTATTTTTCTTCCTTTCTTCCTTTTCCTTCCTTATATTTTTCCCTCCCTCTCTCCCTCCTTCCTTTTCTTCCTTCCTTCTTCCTTCCTCTCTTCCTATCTCTATCTATTAGGTATCTATCATTTTTCCAAAGCAAGAAGTCAGCTTTAGATTTGATTAGGATCGGATACAAAGTATTATCCAATTCTCTCTTAGGTATCGTGATCCGGTCCACCGTGTGGTTAGGATTCCCAAATTTTGTTGACAGCGTCTCGGATATGAACCACACGGAAATTTGGCCTGCTGCGTTCTGCGTGGGGAGTGCGGTGAGTCCACCCCCTCTGCATGCCCTCTCCTCCCTACTTATGCTCCTCAAATCGCAGCAGCAGCAAACCCTGGGAGTCTGTTAGAAATGCAGGTTCTCACGTCCTGCCGCATCCTGCTGACCAGGAACCCAGCCCTCTCTGTGTTTTAACAAAACCCTCCAGGGGATGCTGCCCAGACACTCAAGTGTTGCTTCTCCCTCCCCTTCACAAATGCATCCTCTGCTTAAATGAGGCCACAAGCAAAACCAGCTGGCACAGAAAAAGTTATCAATCCATTGGATGCATTTTGTTTAAATATATACTTAAATATATTAAATAAAACATATAAGCCGGGCACGGCAGCCCACACCTGTAATCCCAGCACTTTGGGAGGCCGAGGCAGGTGGATCACTTGAGGCCAGGAGTTCCAGACCAGCCTGGCCAACAGGGTGAAACCCCGTCTCTACTAAAAATACAAAATCAGCTCGGCGTGGTGGTGTGTGTGCATGGTCCTAGCTACTCAGGAGGCTAAGGCAGGAGAATTGCTTGAACCCAGGAGGCGGAGGTTGCAGTGAGCCCAGATCGCGCCACTGCACTCCAGCCTGGGTGACAGAGTGAAACTCTGTCTTCAAAGAAAAAAAATAAAACCACATAATTATATATAAACAAATTATTGAATAAGTAAATAGATATCATATATACACAGACACACATACACATGTATGTTATGCTCTATCCGTCACGGTGGTGCTCAGGTGAGTGATTTGAAGCACATTCCCTGATGCTGTGTTGATTGCCCTGTGCTGGAGCAGAATTGCCAGTTTCCTCGCTTCCCTGTCCTCAGTGGCTTCCTAACTGCATCTATGGAGCCTCTGTCTCAGCCCGCAGTGGCGAGACATCTTGACCTTGTGTCGTTTCTAACACTGGAGTCCCCTTCTTCCATCTTCTCTTTGGAAGGACTGCCTGAGTCCCTCCTCCCCGTACTCATTCTTCCTCAGAACAAGAGCTTTTATCTAGTTCGAAGCCCCCTTGAGCCTGCACCCCAGTTTAAATGACATATCTTGGAACTTCATCCTCCCTGCATGCAAGTGGAGCAGAAGGCAGAGTTCCTTAGTCAAATCCAAATGCCTACACCTATCCCAGGCCACACCCTCCTTGGTCCCAGGGGCTGTGCCCACTTGTGTCCCGAGAGCTGTCACGTGCAGCTTCCTGACGTCAGAGGAAGCCGGTGTCTGCCCTGCCGTCTCAAGGATGGGCTGGGCTTCTTGTACCTGTTTCCAGACATTTTGATGCAGGCTCTTCCTGATTGCAGATGTGGATCCAGCTGTTGTACAGTGCCTGCTTCTGGTGGCTGTTTTGCTATGCAGTGGACGCTTATCTGGTGATCCGGAGATCGGCAGGACTGAGGTATTCACCGAGGAAATGGGATTTCTGCCCTAGTTCTATTTTAGAAGGAAGATTAGAGATGGCACTGAGCATTTAAAAGTATTTTGCAGTGTTGCAGACACCATCATTCAGAATCTGTCACCTGGCCCCTTCGCCTAGAAACATCCATGGCAGCTCATTTTTATAAGAGGCCAAAGGCACATTTAAAATATTAGCCAGGCACAGTGGCTTGTACCTGTAATCCCAGCTACTTGGGAGGTAGGAGGATTGCATGAGGCCAGGAGTTTGAGACCAGCCTGTGAAACTTAGTGAGAGTCCATCTCCAAAATAACAAAACAAAATCTTGAGGATTTTAAAAACCTTGAAAGCAAGTAATACAATAAATGAAATATCTGGAACTGGACAAATACTAAAACAGAATGGGCATGTATATAAACAATTTTATTATTTTTTCCTTTTTAGAGACGGGGTCTCGCTTTGACACTCAGGCTGGAGTGCGGTGGTGAGAGTATGGTTCACTGCTGCCTCAACCTCCCAGGCTCAAGCGATTCTTCCAACCTCAGCCTCCTCAGTCTGTAGCTGGGACTACAGACATGTGCCACCAAACCTGGCTAATTTTATTATTTTTGTAGAGATGGGGTCTTGCTATGCAGCCCAGGCTGGTCTCAAACTCCTGGCTTCAAGTGATCCTCCTGCCTCGGCCTCCCAAAGTGCTGGGATTACAGGCATGAGCCACTGCATAAACAATTTTTTATTATATTTAAAGGTTCAAAGGATGTATATATTGACACTTCATGCTAAATCTGGAACCCGAGAATGCCGGGGCTGGAGGTGGCTGCTTGGCATGGAGTTACTCAGTGGTTAGTACCTGGGGCACTGGCGTGTTTGAACTGATGCCCAGTCACTCATGAGTTGTGTAACTGTTGGCGAGTTGTTTAACTTCTCTGGACTTCTGTTTTCTCAGCTGTGAAATGGTACCCACAAGGTCACTGCGAAGAGTAAATGTGATCATCCATGTATATGGTTAAGAACAGTCCTGAAACGTTGTCAGCTCTTGATACCTATCAGCTGTTACAGTAGGTGGGATGCGCATGTGTTGAGGAAACATCCACATAGAGAGCTGAACTGACAGAGAAGCTGGACGTGGCATGGCAGGGCTCCAAATCCAGGAAGCATTTGCCCCCACCAAGTTCATGGTCCACTTGATTCAGGTCCCCTTTGGAGGGAGCCCTTCCTTGCCTGTTTTTTTGTTCTTGTTTTTGTTTAAATACAGCTTTGTAGGCCAGGCACAGTGGCTCACACCTGTAATCCCAGAACTTTGGGAGGCTGAAGCAGGAGGACTGCTTGAGCCCAGGAGTTTTGAGACCAGCCTGGGCAACATAGTGAGACCCCATCTCTACAAAAAATTAAAAAAAAGATAGCCAGGCATGGTGGGGTGCAACGGTGGTCCCAGCTACTCAGGAGGCTGAGGTGGGAGGATGGCTTGAGCCCAGGAGGTCAAAGCACTGTGAGCCATGATCGTGTCACTGTACTCCAGCCTGGGCAACAGAGTGAGACCCTATCTCAAAAAACAATACAAACAAACAAACAAACAAACCCAGCTTTATAAAGGTCACCTGTTTAAAGCCTAAAATCCAGTGGTTTTTAGTATATTCACAGAATTGCATAACCATCACCATCATTGATTTTATACCATTTTAATCATCCCTTCTACATCTCTGTGCTGGTTATTAGTCACTCCTCACTGCCCCCTCCCCACAGCCCCCAGCAACCACTTATCTACTTTGTCTCTGTGGAGCCACATGTTCTGGACATTTCATAGCAATGGAATCATACAGTACGTGACCTTTCGTGTTTGGGTTTTTAACTCAGTGTAACATCTTCACAGTTTATCCGTGTTGTCATGTGTCTGTGCTTCATTCCTGTTATGGTCTGAATGTTTCTGTCCCTCCAAAAATTCCTATATTGAAATTCTAACCCCTAAGGTGATGGTATTAGGAGGCAGGGCCTTTGGGAGGTTATTAGGTCATAAGTGGGATCAGTGCCCTTGTAAAGGGGGCCCCAGAGAGCTCCCTCACCCCTTCCACCATGTGGGGACACAGCAAGAAGGTGCTATCTATGAACCAGGAAGCAGGGCCTCACCAGACATCACATCTGCTATACCTTGATCTTGGACTCCCAGCCTCCAGAGCTGTGAGCAATAATTGTTTATAAGCCACCTAGTGTGCGATATTTTGTTATAGCAGCCTAAATGGATTAAAACAATCCCTTTTCATTGCTAAATAATATGCCAGTGTAAGGCTATACTACATTTTGTTTATCCATTTATCGGTTGATGGACATTTTGTGTGCTTCCATTGTTTTGACTACTTCCATTGTTTGGCTACTAGGAATAATGCTGCAACTGACATTCGTATGCAAGTGTTTGTGTGGACATATGTTTTCATCACATATTCCTGAGTATATATCTAGGTGTGTAATTGCTGAGCCATGTGGTAACTCTAGGTATAACCTTGTAAGAAACTGTTAAACTAAGGCCGGGCGCAGTGGCTCACCCCTGTAATCCCAGCACCTTGGGAGGCCGAGGTGGGCGGATCACGAGGTCAGGAGATCAAGACCATCCTGGCTAACAAGGTGAAACCCCGTCTCTACTAAAAATACAAAAAATTAGCCGGGCGTGGTGGCGGGCACCTGTAGTCCCAGCTACTTGAGAGGCTGAGGCAGGAGAATGGCGTGAACCCGGGAGGCAGAGCTTGCAGTGAGCCGAGATGGCGCCATTGTACTCCAGCCTGGGAGACAGAGCGAGACCGTCTCAAAAAAAAAAAAAAAAAAAAAAAGAAACTGTTAAACTGCTTTCCAAGGTGGGTGTACCATTTTACATTCTAGCAGTAATGTGAAGATTGCAGTTTATCCACATCTTGTCAATACTTGTTATTATCTGTTTTAATTTTAGCCATCCTAGCATGTGTGAATTGGTAACTCCTCATGGTTTTGATTTCACTGATGAGTAATGATGCTAAGCATCTTTTCATGTGCTGATTGGTCATGTATATATCTTCTTAGAGAAATGTCTATTCACCTCTTTTGCCCATTATTTCATTGGGCTATTTGGTTTTTTATCATTGAGTTGTAGGAGTTCTTTATATATTCTAGATACAAGTAGCATATTACATACATGATTCACAAATAGTTTCTCCCATTCTGTGGTTTGTCTTTACACCTACTTGATGATATCTTTCAAAGCACAAAAGTTTTTCATTCTGATGAAGTCCAATTTTTCTATTTCTTTGATTTCTTATTCTTTTGTTGTCATATCTAAGAAATCATTGCCTAACCCAAGGTCACAAAGATTTAGACCTATGTTTTCTTATGGTTTGAATGCTTAAATTTAGGTCCACTTAGAATTTTTGTGCACAGGTGACTAATGGGTCCATCTTCATTATTTTGCATGTGGATATCCAGTTGTCCCAGCACCATTTATTGAATAAATTTACTTTTAAAGCCAATATCAGTAAATAGAGATCATATGTAGGCTATAGAATATATTGGGTAATCCCAGTAGATCCCTGCTCTAAAATCATTGACATTCCTTATGTAGATCACATCATCAACTTTGGTCTCTCTGGCCTGAAGTTTAGTGCTTACTTCATTTTTGTGCTTGTTCCTTCCATCTTTTTACCTTAGCTCCCAAACTCTTACACATCTGAACCAAACTGAGATATGCCTGGTTGTGAAAATTCTCCAGGGAAGATAGTCAAGGTCAGAGCCAGCCAATTAGGTGTATCAGTGAAGATTCATTTTGGCTACATAAAATATATATAATAATGACTTAAACAAGGTAGGGATTTCTCTTTCATGCTAAAGATGTCCAGAGGTAGGCAATCCAGGACGCTTGTGATCGACATCAGGGACCCAGGTTCCTTTGATTTTCCTGCGTCACTATCCTATTGTGTGACTTCCGTCTTCAAAGTGTCATGGCCCAATATAGCTGCTGGTGCTCCAGTCATCACACCTACATTCTGAGTATCAGGAAGCTGGAAGAGAGCAATGCAATGCAATAGAGGCCTGTGTTCCCCTGAGCCAGCTTTAAGTAGTGTCCTGGGAGTTTCATACAATGCCAGTTACATATTATCGGCCAGAAGTTAGTTTTTTGTTTTCTTTTTTTGAGATAGAGTTTCACTCTTAATTTCTTTTTTCTTTTCTTTTTTTTTTGAGATGGAGTTTCACTCTTAGGGTGAAAAAGATAGAGTTTCACTCTTTTTGCCCAGGCTGGAGTGCAATGGCACGATCTTGGCTCACTGCAACCTCCACCGCCTGGGTTCAAGCAATTCTCCTGCCTCAGCTTCCCAAGTAGCTGGGATTACAGGTGCCTGCCACCACGACCAGCTAATTTTTGTATTTTTAGTAGAGATAGGGTTTCACCATGTTAGTCAGGCTGGTCTCGAACTCCTGACCTCAGGTGATCCACCCGCCTCAGCATCCCAAAGTGTTGAGATTACAGGCTTGAGCCACCACGCCTGGCCAGAACTTAGTTTCATGCCACACTTAGCTGCTAAAGGAGGTAGGAAATAGACTCTGTGAGCCGAGCATGCAGCTGCCCTCCTGACATCCAGATTATGTTACTGAGGGAAAAAGGAAATATGGCTTTGAGTAGGTAATTAGCAGTGTGATAAAGCCGTGGCCCTGCAGCTCTCGTGACTGGCATGTCTCTGAGCATCCCTCAGTCAGTGTTGGAGAGGCTGGAGGTCTGACACAACTGTAGGTCTTATAGATGCCAGTTATGGGTAGAAGAAGTGTCTCAGAGTGCTGGAAGGAAGCTGGGAGAAGAGTAATACCCCCTGCTGCCATAGGAAGATATATTACTTCACCTCCACCCATGGTGGGGATGTGGGGGAAAAGGGATGGGGTCCCACGGGGCAGTTTGAGAACTGTCTGGACCCAGAGGACAGACAGGGCCCTGAGAAGCTGGGACAGGCAATCATGAAGCCCTCCTTACCCCAAGGATAGTGTTTGGGAGTTCATTTGGAACTCAGTGATCAGAAGGCAGGATGTTGGGACCAAGGGTCTTCAGCCCGTGGGGAGCGCAGGCTTCTCCTGATCTGCTGTGGATTGGGGTTCAGACTTCTGCCCCGGTGTGGGTTTCAGAGGCCCAGCCTGAAGTCAGGGTCTGGAATGCAGAGATTCTGCACTCTCAAACACCCAGCCCTTTGCAGAAAGCCTCTCCGTTAGTTATCTGAGTCTCATACAAAGCTTCTGGTTCCTGGCCCACATTACTAAGACATACCCCCGACCCTCACCCGCTCCCAGCCCAGCCAGGCTAGGGAAGGGCCACGCCAGGAACCAGTCACAGTGTGGGAGGCAACACATGCTGGAAGTGTTTCTTTTCCTCCCGAAGCTCTTTGGACTTGTTTCTTTCCTCTTGTCTCATTGTAGAAGGGTGTCCTTTCTCACTCAGATCCCTTTGTCTACACAGCTGATCTTCCAAGTTAAAGTCCCGATGGGGTGGGGGTTGTGATATTTGCCAGGAATCTGGTAGAGTTTTGAGTGACAGCCACGCATCCCATGGAGCCCCAGCCCCCTACCCCACCTCGTCCCATCAGACAGGAGAGGCAAACCCAAGCTGGACGGCACCAGTCAGCTCTGCAGAGCTTCCATCTTCAGTCTTCCAGCGGCATCTGGAAGGCTGCGGCCTCAACTCCTGGGGGAAAGGGGGTGAGGTGTATGGAAGTACAAAGATGAAAGCTAGAGGCTGTGCAAGAATGCCAGCTGTGCCGGGAATGGGGATGCGAAAGGCAAGTCCCCCGCTCTTCTCTCAGGAAGCATGTAGTAGCTGCTGGTTCTGCAGAGACAGCCTTCCCAGGTGGGACTGAGCATTCAGACTTGGCTATTAGGTGTGGAGGTGACTCTGGGAGGGCTTGGGGATAGCAGCTCCTTGCTTATCGGGTGAGCCGGGTATTCAGGAGGCATAAGGCCTCTCTCACTGGTGGGCTGTGAGGGCCCACACAGCTGAGAAGGAGCCCCACGTTCAGGTCCTTCTGTTGGGAAACCTCAGGTTCAGGTCAAGGTTTGCTGCAGATCCACCTTAATTCACTTCCATGCCAGAGGATCAGGTAGGAAAAAGCAAACCAGACAAGCCCAAGCACAGCTCCTCCTCCCTTTCTGACATCTCCATAAAAAACTTTGCAGTCACAGCCATTGGCTGATTTCTTCTCTAAGCTATCCCCTCATCTTTTATAACTGGGTTTTTTTTTTTTTTTTTTTTAGATTCTGTTTTTTTTATTTTTTTTTTTTTTTTTTTTTTCAGATTCTGTTTTTTTCAATTATTTTTATTTTTATTATTTATTTATTTTTTTTTGAGACAGAGTCTTGCTCTGTCGCCCAGGCTGGAGTGCAGTGGCGTGATCTCGGCTCACTGCCACCTCCATCTCCCAGGTTCGAGGGATTCTCCTGCCTCAGTCTCCTGAGTAGCTGGGACTACAGGCACCTGCCACCACACCCAGCTAATTTTTGTATTTTTAGTAGAGATGGGGTTTCACCATGCTGGCCAGGCTGGTCCTGATCCACCCGCCCTGGCCTCCCAAAGTGCTGGGATTACAGGCATGAGCCACTGTGCCCGGCCTTTTTCAAGTTTTAAGGTTTATCTTATTTCAAATTTTTTTTGAATAGATGAAAAGAGCCCTCCAGTAGATTATCAGACTTACACTTAAACCGACATGGTCCTGTGGCCCACAGAGGCTTCTGTGACCCAGTCCCCAACACACGGCCCTCCCTCTGTCCTCTCTCGCCCTCTCCACTCCAGCCATACCCAGCTCCCAGCTTCTAGAAGGAACCTGTATTCTTTTTCCTTTCTTTCTTATTTTTAATAGCTGCGTCTCACTCTGTCATCTAGGCTGGAGGGCAGTGGCATGATCACAGCTCACTGCAGCCTTCAACTCCTGGGCTCAAGCAATCCTCCCGCTTCAGCCTCCTGAGTAGCTGGGGCTACGGGTGTGCACCTCCAGGCCAGGCTGCAGCTCACATTCTTTGACTTGTGGCCTTTTCCTCCATCTTCAAAGCCAGCAATGGCGGGTTACATCCTTCTCAAATTCCCTCCTTTCTGGTTCTCTGCAGCTGATAGTCTCTGCTTTTCTGGATTCTGACAGTTACATTGGCCCAACCCAGATAACCCAGGATGACTTCCTTATCTCAAACATCCTTAACTTCGTCACACCTGCAAAGTCTCTTTTACCATATAAGGGAACATATTCACAGGTTCCAGAGATTAGGGCAGGGACATCTTTAGGGAAATATATTCGGGCTATCACAAGTGTTTATCCACTTTAACTTATAAACATAGTCTCTGCCAGGCATGTTGGCTCATGCCTGTAATCCTAGCACTTTGGGAGGCTGAGATGGGAGGACTGCTTGAGCCTAGGAGTTTGAGGCCAGCCTGGGCGACATAGCAAGACTCCATCTCTACTAAAAATAAAAATAAAAAAGTTAGCTGGGTGTGGTGGTGAGTGCTTGTAGTCCTAGCTACTTGGGAGGCTGAGGCAGGCTTGAGCTCAGGAGTTTGAAGTTACTGTGAGCTATCATTGTGCCATTGCACGCCAGTATGGGTGACAGAGGGAAACTCTCTTAAAACAACCACAAACATAGTCTCATCTTTTAGATTAATCACGTCTATGGGCCTGACTTCATGTAAAATCTTCTCCATCCAGCCATGGCCTCTGGGGCTGGCCCCCAGCAGGGGCACAGGCTGGGACATTACACTGATTCTTCTATGTCATCCTCCTAAGATGGTCACTCCCATGCAGGCAGGTACTCTGTTTCCTGTGCCTAGAACAGGCATGATCTTTGCTCAATAAACATTCAGCCAATGTACACTGAGTGAGACATACTGCGCTGATACAACTGTGATTCTTTTAGTTGAGACGTAACTTAAATACTGTAGTATTCGCCCTTTAAAGGTGTGCAGTTCAGTGGCTTTTAGTGCCATCTGCAAGGTTATACATCAGTTAGCCCCACTGCTACTAGTTACAGAACACTTCTACCATCCCAGAAAGAAACCCTGTACCCATTAGCAGCCACCCCCCATGTCTGCAGAATCACACAATATGTGCACCCTTTGTGTCTGGCTTTTCACTCAGCATTGTTTCTGAGGTTCACCCATGGAGTAGCATGCGTCAGTACTTCATTCCTTTCAACTCAAAGTTACCTTTGCACGTGCTGACAGCCATCTTGTAGGTTAAGGGTGTGGGAAGTGTTTCCTATCACTGGCCCCTCTTCTGTAGAGAATGTGCACCGGAAGGGAAATCCCAGAGTAACAGCGCTGATGGTCCAGTACATGTCTCCACCTCCCTGAGCACAGGATGCTGGTAAATCCCACTGCTGGGGCCGCCTGATTGTCCTCAAAATGAAGACAGCTGGGCATCCAGGGCGGGCCCAGCCTTGTGGGAAAGTGGAGGCGGGCGGGGACGGCCAGCCTGCCCTGGAGGGCAGCGTAAGTAGCAGAAAGCAGCCAGGCCTGATGTCCACCTGGCCCTTAGCGTAGTGGCACAGGAAGGCCGCAGAGGGTTTCTGTGTTCACCCAGCTGACAGGAGCAACTCACAGCTCTGAGAAGTGGGTCTGGTCGAGGTGATGCAGCTAGTTAATGTGCCAGGTGTTTGCATTAGGTTCAAACCTTTTGAGCCTCAGAGCATCTTCCTGGCATGAGGCTGTAAGGGGAGTAAGTGGGGAGGCTGGGAGGAGCACCTGGCAAGTGCTGTGCCTGTGAGGTGCAGTCTTAGTCCGTCCAGTCTGCTATAACAAACATCACAGACTGGCGGCAGCTTATAAACAGCAGAAATGTATGGCTGGGCGCGGCGGCTCACGCCTGCAATCCCTCCCTTTGGGAGGCCAAGGCAGGCGGATCACTTGAGGTCAGGAGTTTAAGACCAGCCTGGCCAACATGGTGAAACGCTGTCTCTAGTAAAAATACAAAAATTAGCCGGGTTGGTGGTGGGCGCCTGTAATCCCAACTACTCGGGAGGCTGAGGCAAGAGAATTGCTTGAACCTGGGAGGCGGAGGTTGCAGTGAGTCGAGATTGCACCACTGCACTCCAGCCTGGGTGACAGAGCGAGACTCCATCTTGAAAAAAAAAAAAAAATACCATCTGACCCAGCAACTCCGCTCCCACGTATACATCCCAAAGAACTGAAAACAGGAACCCAGCCAGGTGCAGTGGCTCATGCCTGTAATCCCAGCACTTTGGGAGGCCAAGGTGGCAGGATCGCTTGAGGCCAGGAGTTTGAGACCAGCCTGGCCAACACAGTAAGACCCATCTCTACAAAAAAAAAAATTCAAAAATTAGCTGGGCATGGTGGTGCATGCCTGTGGTCCCAGCTACCTGGGAGGCTGAGGTGGGAGGATTGCTTACGCCTAGGAATTGGAGGCTGCAGTGAACTATGATTGCACCACTGGACTCCAGCCTGGGCCACAGAGACTATCTCAAAACAAAACAGGAACTCAAACAAATACTGGTACATAACACATGTTCATAGCAGCGCTACTCACAGTAGACAAACAGTGGAAACAACCTAAATGTCCACTGATGGGTGAATCTTGGCCCATGTATACAATGGAATGGCATTCAGTCAGAAAAAGGGAAGAAAGGGCCGCCGCTATGGCTCACGCCTGTAATCCCAGCACTTTGGGAGGCCGAGGCAGGGGGATCACTTGAGCTGAGGAATTCAATAGCAGCCTGGCAACATGGCATAACCTCATCTCCACAAAAAATACAAAGAAATAGCTGGGCATGATGGCTTGTGCCTGTGGTCCCAGCTACTCAGGAGGCCGAGGTGGGAGGATTGCTTGAGCTCAGGAGACAGTTGCAGTGAGCCGAGATTGCACCACTGCACTCCAGTCTGAATGACAGAGCAAGACCCTGACTCCCAACCCCTACAAAAAGAGGAAAGAAAGGGGCACAGTGGCTCATGCCTATAATCCCAGCAATTTGGGAGGCCAAGGTGGGAGGATTGCTTGAGATCAGGAGTTCAAGACCAGCTTGGGCAACATAGCGAGATACTGCCTCAACAGAATATTAAAAGAAACAAAGGAATGAAGAACTGATCCATGCTACAATGTCAGCGAACCTGGAAAGCATTATGCTGAGTGAAGGAAGTCAGGTGCAAAAGGCCACGTAGCATATATTTCCATTTACATGAAATATCCAGAACATGCAAGTCCACAGAGACAGAAACTAGATTAGGGGTTGCTAGGGGCTGGGGGATGGGCAAAGGGGAGTGACCATTTATATTAGTCTGTTCTCACACTGCTATGAAGAACTGCCTGAGACTGAGTAATTTATAAAGGAAAGAGGTTTAATTGACTCACAGTTCACCATGGCTGGGGAGGTCTCAGGAAACTTACAATCGTGGCAGAAGGCCAAGGGAAAGCAGGACACCTCCTTCACAAGGCAGCCGAGCGATTGGGAGTGGGGTGGGGGAGGGAAATCCCCTTATAAAAGCATCAGATCTCGTGAGAATTCACTCACTATCACGAGAACAGCATGGGGGAACCGCCCCCATGATTCAATCACCTCCACCTGATCATTTCCATCCTCCGACCACCTAACCAACTGATTTCCATCCAACAATGATTAGTGCAACTTGTTCTCTCCCTTGGGATTTTGGAGATTACAATTCAAGATGAGATTCGGGTGGAGACAGAAAGCCTAACCATATCACCAATTAATAGATATGGGGTCTCCTTTTGGAATGATGAAAACATTTTGGAAGGAGACAGTGGTGATGGCTGCAGAGCATTGTGAATGTACTAAATGCCACTTTATTGCTCACTTTAAAATAGTTAATTTTATGTGATGTGAATTTCACCTCAATGGAAAACAACCAATCAACCTCAGCAGCACGAGGAAACTCTTTGCCGAGGGGCTTTCCTCTGTGTACATTTTCGTGACCTTTCCAGAGAGCAAGAGTTGGCCTGGCAGTTCCAGGCAGGCCTCTGTGCCCCCACTGAGCTGTGGCTGCTGTTGTGCTTGTTCCCTAGCACCATCCTGCTGTATCACATCATGGCGTGGGGCCTGGCCACCCTGCTCTGTGTGGAGGGAGCCGCCATGCTCTACTACCCTTCCGTGTCCAGGTAAGTTGGGACTCCAGCGCCCCAGGCAGCCCCATCTTTGTCTCATCATGTGTTGTCTTGCAGGGAATACATGAGCCCCGACCCACAGAGTGGGCGCCTTGGCGGTTAGGCCGTTGTCTCAGGGCCACATGAGGCCATGCTCACGGCCCAGCCCCAGAGGGCTGACTACAATAGCTTGGAGAATGACCCTGGAGTCACACAAGTATGCACGCAAAGCTTTCCACATATTCCCCTCCACCTAAGGTGTATTCCCAGCCCCTGTATTGGTACAGTTTTCTCATGCCCACTTTTAAGTATTTGGTCTTCAAGCTTCCTCTGGATGAGCAGGTGAGCTTAACATTCTAGGAATGAGTGTAGGGTCACGTGGAAGAGGCCATAAGGATCCCTGGGCAGAGCTTATTCTCTAGCTTTGCTTCCTACGCTTTCTCACTTCTCTTCCATCCTCCACACAGAGGGAGATGTGGCCGCTGGAACTGTCTCAGGCATTTCCTCAAGTTTACATTCCTGTGCATGTAACCCTCAGTTGCAAAGCCAAGGTCTTTCCAAGGATATATATACTCTAACTTCCAATGGAAAACTGGAAAACAGAAGTGGACAGTGTCTTTGTCTGTGATTTTTATACCAGGGATCAACACAGTGTAGCCCCCAGGACAAATCCGGCCTTCTTCCGTTTTTGTAAATAAAGTTTTATTGGAATATAGTCACACTCATTTCTTTATGTACTGTCTGACTGCTTTTGCATGACAACATCAGAGTTGAGTAGTTGCCTCAGAGACCACAGTGTGGCCCATGAAGCTGAAAATATTTACTATCTGTTCCTTTACAGAAAAAAAATCTACAGAAAAAAATTGGTGTAGATAATTTATCTCCCTCTTTTCTCGCTTCTTGTAGCTACTCAGTGAGGATGTCTCCAAATTGGTGTTGCCTTGTCAACCATGAATACAAGTAGGGAGCTCTGTGTAGATCCATCCATACAGTCTGCTTTACTGGGGAACTTTAAAAGGACAGATGCAGTGTCAGCAGCTGTTATAACGGAATGCACTTAGTTGGAAAGAGAGTTTCTGTGGCTCTCCCTCGCCTGTGGGACCCTGGAGACTCCTGGCAAAGTTGCATCTGAGTGTGAGGGTGCCATTGCTGCAGGGCGCACAGGGAGCCTTGAGGTACTCCCAGGGTGTTTAGGAGCTGCTCCTTTTAAGCATCTTATCCTTAATCATCTCTTCATTTTCACAACGCCTGACCCAGGGCACTCGGCATTCTTCATGCTCACAGTCTCACTCTCTTATTTGTCATTTCCTTTCTGTCTTTGCATTGGAGTCACTTCTCTTTCTCCTCTTGTTTCTCTTTCTCCTTTCAAGCCTTTCAAGACTGAATTTTAGCCTCTACAGCTAAAGATAAAACCGCCTGTTAAAAGAAAGTGGCAGCATTGGGAGGTGGTATAGTAATTCTTCCTATGGCAAGAGGAGATGGGTATTGCATTTTTCCCACCCGATTTTTTTTTTTTTTTTTTTACATTTTCTGCCACTTTCCCGTCTGGTTTGACAACTCTGTCAATATTATGGGTGTTTATTTTTTGTCATTCCCCCTTCCGTGGCCATGAGGCTGTTTGGTTAGCCCCTTTTCCGCCTCCCTCTTTGGCTGAGCTGGAGCAGACCTCCCTCCCATTTGCCTTCAGTTTCCTCTTCCTCTGTGCCATTTTGCTTCTCGCCTACCTTAAGCATTTTGCAGCTGAGAGTTGTTACCTTGGTAACATATGTTTGTGAGGCCCTCCACATTCTGTGGTGACCAGTGACTCCTATGACCCTCAGTAGAAATCTTTGTCCTTGGCCGGGCGAGGTGGCTCACGCTTGTAATCCCAGCACTTTGGGAGGCCGAGGCGGGCGGATCACGAGATCAGGAGATCGAGACCACGGTGAAACCCCGTCTCTACTAAAAATACAAAAAAATTAGCCGGGCGTGGTGGCGGGCGCCTGTAGTCCCAGCTACTCGGAGAGGCTGAGGCAGGAGAATGGCGTGAACCCGGAAGGTGGAGCTTGCAGTGAGCCGAGATTGCGCCACTGCACTCCAGCCTGGGCGACAGCGGGACTCCATCTCAAAAAAAAAAAAAAAAAAAAAATCTTTGTCTTTTTCTCTGACAAGAACCTCTGAAACTATTGTTATCCATAACCATGAGAACACATTTCCTCTGAAATATGCAGCTGGCATATTTTGAGTTGTTCAAGCCCAGGGGCTAGATTTTATTCATGTTATTGCCCAAAACCATGTAGTAAGTACTCAAAACCTCACTATTTAATGGAGTGCCTTTGTCTCTACTTGAATTGCGTTTTTTTCCTTGAGATCCAGTGCAGGGAATCCTCCATCCCAGGGTGTTTTTCTTTCCGATCTTTTCCCAGCAGGAACCTTTAAAAGCTTCCTCCAGTGGAATGCCTTAGGGGTCCTCCCATTTCTGAGACAGAAACTTGGTTGATCTCCCTTACTCTCCTGTAATTTATGGCTTGTTCCAGACATAAGAAATGACTCACATTTCCTTTGGGCAGTCAGAAGCAGATTTATGCATTTCCCTTTTTGTTCTCATCCTCTTATCTTGACTTCCAGATAAGTAGATGTCTTTTAGCCAAAGCTTTGCTTTTGAGAAGAATGACTTTGGTTTTCCTCTCTCAGGTGTGAGCGGGGCCTGGACCACGCCATCCCCCACTATGTCACCATGTACCTGCCTCTGCTGCTGGTTCTCGTGGCGAACCCCATCCTGTTCCAAAAGACAGTGACTGCAGGTAAATACTAGGGAAGCTCTCTGGGTACGCGGCCACTGGGAGCAGCCCCATGCCTCGGGCTCAGTCAGTGACACATGTCCTGGAATTCTCCAGGACAGTGGACCTCATTTGTCATCCTCCAGAGACATCAGCAGAACACAGCTGCAGAAAGTAAGCAGGTTCAATAAATGAAAATGTGCAGGCCTCTGCCCGCACAAGTTCTGTGCCATCATTTGTTAGCTCAGTGCCAGGAGTAGTTGACTTTTCACTTCTGTACTGGGCTTCTCCTGGGTCGGCTGCAGGAGTGCCCTTGGACGACTGTGGAGGTGTGAGAGGAACAGAAGGAGAAGAGAAGGGAGGGGGAAGGGACTGAGTCTGTACTGAGGTGGCTCCAGTCCCATAATGCACTTGGCTGATGTTTTTTCTCAGATGGGCAGGAAACAGGAAGTGGAGCACAGGAAATGAGTCGAGGTCAATGGTTCGAAAAGGATAAGAGGAATGAAGTCGTTGACAACATGTCTGGGAAAGACTTCTAGGCTGGGGCTGGAGACCTGCAGTCCAGCCCCTACTTTGCCCTCAAGGAAGTGGGTCCTGGAATGAGCCTCCCACCTCCTCAGGCTGCCAGAGATCTCTCAAGGGGAGAATGGGAATAAGGAAATTTGCCTTAACTGAGAGGTCCTTTGAAGATCACCTGTTGATTGTTGAACTTTTTAAAAACATTGTTGAGAGTACTCTATCATTGGTAATAGGAAATTATTGTGATTCTTCAGACCATTCTCTTCATATCTACACTTTTTGTTTTCTTTTTATTGAGATGGAGTCTCGCTCTGTCACCCCAGGCTGGAGTGCAGTGGCGTGATCTCGGCTCACTGCAACCTCTGCCGCCCATGTTCAAGTGATTCTCGTGCCTCAGCCTCCTGAGTAGCTGGGACTACAGGCGAGCGCCACCATGCCCGGCTAATTTTTTTGTATTTTTAGTAGAGACGGGGTTTCGCCATGTTGGCCAGGCTGGTCTTGAACTCCTGACCTCGGGTGATCCACCCACCTTGGCCTCCCAAAGTGCTGGGATTACAGGCGTGAGCCACCACGCCTGGCACATATCTACATTTAAATATAGTGTGTTAAATATAGCATTTTAAAACAAAATCTCATCAAAAATAGTGATTTGAGCTGATGGAAATGACTTATAGAAAAAAGACTGAAAAGAAATCCACTAGGATGTTAACAGTGGTTATCTCTGGGTGGAGGGACCATGGGTCATTCATACTTCTCTAAACTTTTAAATATTTTCTAACTTGTCTATAAGAAGAAATTAAATTTTTTTCAATATTTTAACAAGTGTGCACTATTTTTATTTTTTTTGAGATGGAGTTTTGCTCTTTTGCCCAGGCTAGAGTGAATTGACGTGATCTCGGCTGACTGAAACCTCCGCCTCCCAGGTTCAAGCGATTCTCCTGCCTCAGCCTCCTGAGTAGCTGGGATTATAGGCACCTGCCACCACACCCAGCTAATTTTTGTATTTTTAGTAGAGATGGGGTTTCACCATGTTGGCCAGGCTGGCCTCGAACTCCTGACCTCAGGTGATCCACCTACCTCAGCCTCCCAAAGTGCTAGGATTACAGGTGTGAGCCACTGCACCTCTATTTTTATAACAGAGAAAATGAGCTTTTAAAAATATAGTTTCTGAACTAGGAACATTCAAATAAAATTGGGAATTTATTTATGTATTTATTTTGAGATGGAGTCTTGCTCTGTCACCCAGGCTGGAGTGCAGTGATCTTGCCTCACTGCAATCTCTACCTCCCGAGTCCAAGGGATTCTCGTGCACCAGCCTCCCGGATAGCTGGGATTACAGACGTGCACCACCATGCCCGGATAATTTTTGTATTTTTAGTAAAGACAGAGTTTCACCATGTTGGCCAGGCTGGTCTCGAACTCCTGACCTCAAATGATCCACTCACCTTGGCCTCCAAAGTGCTGAGATTACAGGTATGAGCCACTGCACCCAGCCAAAATTGGGAGTTTAGTTCATAGTAATGTACCTGTGTTAATTTCATAGTTGTGAAGAACATCCCCATGGTTGCATAAGATGCTTACATTGAGGGAAATCTGGGTAAAGGGTAGGGGTATACAGGGACTCTCTGTGCCATCTTTGCAACTTTTATGTAAATCTAAAATTATTTCAAAGCAGAAGTTTAAAAATATGTATATTCCTTAGGATCTATGAGGACTCCAACCTGGAGGTTGTGAGGAATGAATGTCAGTGACTTGCTTTGCTTCCTGCCCCTCTAGCCTTGCTCGTGGGCTCACACCTGCTTCCATTGCCTTCTCTGTCACTCCGTAAACATGAATAATGGACACCATACATAGTTCCTTCTGTTCTTCACAGTGGCCTCTTTACTTAAAGGAAGACAAGGCATTTACACGGAGAACGAGAGAAGGATGGGAGCCGTGATCAAGATCCGATTTTTCAAAATCATGCTGGTTTTAATTATTTGGTAACCTTCTTCTATATTTGTGTATTTTTATTGCCAGTGGGAAGGGCTATGGAAACAACTTGCCATGTTGCATGTGTGACCAGAAGTTCCAAAGGGAAGAGACTTTGGGAAGGAAATCTTTGAGACTGTGCTAGGTACCCTTTGAGGAAAGGTAAAGAGGACAGGGGAGCAAGTCCAAAATTCATGAATTTCTGGAAAAACATTCAAATCTACTCAAATTATATATAAAGCCCTTAGGAAACAAACACCCAAGTTTAGTTTTGAAATGTCCCAACCATGTGCCTTGCTGGGGTTAACCAAAACAAAGGGGTTGTGTATGCTTTTTTTTTTTTTTTTTTTTTCTGAGACAGGGTCTTTCTTTGTCACCCAGGCTGGAGTGCAGTGGCTCACAGCTCACTGCAACCTTGATCTTTAGGGCTCAAGTGATCTCACCTCAGCCTCCCAAGGAGTCTCACTCTGTCACCCAGGCTGGAGTGCAATGGCACGATCTCAGCTCGCTGCAACCTCCGCCTCTCAGGTTCAAGTGATTCTTCTGCCTCAGCCTCCTGAGTAGCTGGGATTACAGGTGTGTGCCATCACACCCAGCTCATTTTTGTATTTTTAGTAGAGTTGAGGTTTTACCATATTGGCCAGGCTGGTCTCAAACTCCTGACCTCAAGTGATCCACCCGCCTCTGCCTCCCAAAGTACTGGGATTACAGGTGTGAGCCACCACACTCAGCTGGTCATGCTTTATAAACTCACCCATTTGCCTCGCTCCTGACACCAGAATTCCTGTGCCTGACAGAGGGGCAAGGGCACGTCTTTGGTCAAGAAGGTTGGAGAACGGCCTGAGCAGTTTGTCTCTCCTCATTTTTCCCCACCACTGGTATCCTGTCGAAACCTTTCAGGTGGATACTTTGAAAATAGTCCTGTAACCAATGCAAAAAATAAAACTGGAATCAGAACATGCTGCACTGTGGTGAATCAGTACCTTGCAGGACAGGGCAAGTACTTATGATGTTAAAAATTCACCTGCGTTGGTCGTGGTAGCTCACACTTTGGTAGTTGGAGGCAGGAGTATTTCTTGAGGTCAGGAGTTCAAAACCATCCTGGGCAATACAACAACAACAATTAGCCAGGAATGGTGGCACATGCCTCTAGTCTCAGCTACTCGGGAGGCTGAGACAGGAGGATCACTTGAGCCTAGGAGTTCGAGGCTACAGTGAGCTATGATCATGCCACTGCTCTCCAGCCTGTGTGACAGAGCAAGACCTTGTCTCTAAAAAATAATAGTAATAATAATTCACCTGATATGAGCTTTGTTCGGACACCTTTCTTGGAGATATATAAATCATCTCCTACTAAAAATACACTCAGTTCAACATTTCATATTTCACTGAGCCACCTAAAATAACATTGAAAAATGCTATTATAAAATGTCAAGAAAAAATTGTTTTGATCTCCATGAAAACTGTACATTGCTCTTCAAACAAAAAATGAATTCTGGGTTATTTGATACAGTGCTAGAACCTTACATCCTGATGTGGTGTTGAGTGTTACTATTGGAAGGATTTGCTGATCTGTGCTTTAGACTGAGAAAACAAATTATATTTTTTAAATTTTTAGTGTGCTGGTTCCTCTTAGTTTCATTTCTTTTCTTTTTCTTTTGAGACAGGGTCTCACTTTGTCCCCCAGGCTGGAGTGCAGTGGCACATTCATGGCTCACTGCAGGCTCGATGTCCTGGGCTCAAGCGATCCTCCCACCCCAGCCTCCCAAGTAGCTGGGACTACAGGTGGGCACCACCACACCTGGTTAATTTTTTTTTTATTTTTTATTTTTAGTAAAGACAAGTTTCGCTGTGTTGCCCAGGCTGGTCTCGGACTCCTGGGCTCAAGCAATCCTCCTGCCTCAGCCTCCCAAAGTGCTGGGATTACAGGAGGGAGCCGTCGCACCTGGCCCTCTTAGTTTCTTACTGCAGAAGTGGCCATGTCTGTACCGAGAGTTAGTACTTTTAGGTCTTGGTAGAAATTCTTCTCTGACTCTCCAGCATTTAAAAACGAGTTTCATTGCATGTTCTCTTTACCTGCTGCCATTTTCTTTCTAACAGTTGGTTGTCGAATATCATCAATGAAAGCCTTTTATTCTATCTTGAGATGCAAACAGATATCAATGGAGGTTCTTTGAAACCTGTCAGAACTGCAGCCAAGACCACATGGTTTATTATGGTAGGTCAATCTGTATTTTATTTTAATTAGTTAATTATTTAATTAATTAATTTGTTTTAGAGACAAGGTCTCACTCTGTCACCCAGGCTGGAAAGCAGTGGCATGATCATAGCTCACTGCAGCCTCAAACTCCTGGGCTCAAGCAATCCTCTGTCTTAGCCTCCTGAGTAACTGGGAGTACAGGTGTATGCCACCACCCGGGGCAATGGAGGGAGACCCCATCTCTTTTTTTAATTATCTAGATTTAACACTTTCTGTTTGAAAAAAATCAGAAGAAAAAGGAGCAGTCAGAAGTACAATAGATTATATTTAAATACAGGATGAGTTAAATAGGCTCCTGGCCCTAGAGTGCTAGCTGGCTGTTTTGTTTGTTGCTGGGATCCTTATTAAATGCTTCAACTCTGGTCAAACAGTTTGGTGCAGTGTATCAAAGCTCCTGGCAGTCTCACAATATCAGAGCATGGATCTTGAAGGAATGTTTCAGACCATGAAAAAGCCACACAGATGAAGATATTCCTGGTAGCATTATCCTTCATAATCGTAAAGCATTATAGGCAACCCAGATTTCCAAAAAAAAAAAAAAGAAAGAAATGGTTAAGTAAATTATGGGCTTTCATCTTGATGGAATATTACTCAGACATTAAAAACGATGATTATGAAATCTCTGGTATTAACTGGGAATACAATTATACCAATTACAACTACAGAAAAACATGTTTATCTTTTTTTCAACGGGGAAACAATGAAAAAACAAAAGAAATGAAACAGAAAAAAATACACATATTGGATGGACATACATGAAGAGAATGATGGGGTAGAAGCCCCATGGGCAGGTTGCCCCAGCGCTGTCATTCTCTCACCTTTATAAGAAGAAATGCACACGTGTTGTTGGCAGGGAGGTGCATATTCTACTATACAGAATCCATATTTATATTGCTTTTGAAATGGGGAAAGTCTCATTCACAAAGACTTTCAGATGGAACCAGCACCAGCCCTTCCCTCCCTGTACGTGGTTTGGAGCTTGGCTGGCTTCCTCTGGTGAATTTTATGTGTCCTCAGCACACACGAGTGGAAGGATGTTTCCCAGACTCCGTCTGAGCCTCAGGAACCTTTATTACATCAAGTGCTCCCTTGGCAGCACAGGGTGGCAAACTGGGGAGAACAGAGGCCCCCAGGCTGCAGGAGCTGGCTGTTCAGTCCCTGTGCTACAGCGCTCCCTCTCCCCTTCTCCCACTTCTGTCCTCTTCTCCTCCCCCACCCTCCCCTCCCACTTTCTCCTTCTCCTGTCTTCCCTGCTCTCTCTCATCCTCTGTCCCCTCTCTTCCTTTCTCTACTCCAGCTCCTCCCCGCCCCCTCCTCTCCCCACCCCCCTCTACTTTCAGGCACCCTTGAAGGTACAGCACCTACTGTGGCCAATCTTCATCTTGCCCCAGACCAACCCACCAACCAGTCAACCAGCCACCAGCCAACCCATGGTCACTTCCAAGCGAGCCCAGCCCTGTGGGCATCCTGAGGGGAGTGTGTCACTCTGTGACAGCCCAGGACTCTGACTCCTGCTACGCTGCACTGACTGCCATGTGTCTTTCTGTCCTCTCTCCAGGGAATCCTGAATCCAGCCCAGGGATTTCTCTTGTCTTTGGCCTTCTACGGCTGGACAGGATGCAGCCTGGGTTTTCAGTCTCCCAGGAAGGAGATCCAGTGGGAATCACTGACCGCCTCGGCTGCTGAGGGGGCTCACCCATCCCCACTGGACTCCCGGGTGCCCCATGAAAACCCTGCTTCCAGGAAGGTGGCTCAAGTGGGTGGGCAGACTTCTGACGAAGCCCTGAGCATGCTATCTGAAGGTAATGCCCTGTCTGCCACAGCAGGTAGACTTCGGGGTCCCAGGGCTCCCCTTGGAAAGCCTTAGAGGATTCTTTGTCGCAGGGGCTGTCCTGTGCATGGTGGGGTGTTTAGCAGCACCCCTCAGGTGGACTCACTAGCTGCCAGTTGCACCTCCCCCCCCCAATTGTGACAACCAAAACTCTTTCCAGACATTGATAAATGTCTCCTGGGGGGCCACAGTGGCCCCCAGTTCACAACCAATGTCTCAGAATAATTAGGCTTGGATCTAAAAATGTGATTTTTTTCCAGATGTTGTCTGAGCTAAATGCACACAAACACAAAACCAAAGACAAACACCACACAATCCCATGATGGGGTGTACGAAAATAATGTTGAAATTTGGAGTAAGAAAAATAATATGCAGAAAGATGTTTGGAAATGGCTTAAGGAGTTCCGTTTTCTTTTCCATTCCTACTATTCAAATACGTTGAAGGGAGGCCAAGGCAGGTGGATCACTTGAGGTCAGGAGTTAGAGACAAGCTTGACCAACATGGCGAAACTCCATCTCTACTAAAAATACAAAAATAGCTGGGTGTGGTGGCTCATGCCTGTAATCCCAGCAGGTTTGGGAGGCCAAGATGGGTGGATCACCTGAGGTCAGGAATTCGAGACCAGCCTGACCAACATGGTGAAACCCCCTCTCTACTAAAAATACAAAATTAGCTGGTATGGTAGTACACACCTGTAATCACAGCTGCTTGGGAGGCTGAGGCAGGAGAATCACTTGAACCTGGAAGGAGGAGGTTGCAGTGAGCTGAGATCGCGCCATTGCACTCCAGCTGGGGCAACAAGAGTGAAACCCCGTCTAAAAAACAAAACAAAAACAAAACCAAACAGATACATTGAAGGAAGGTTCACTTTCAGGTGACAAGCTTGGTTTACTTTGAAGACCAAAAAATATGGTGATGAACTGATGAATTGATTCCATGATACAGTACTGTCTGGTTGAAATTGGGAGACATGAAGAGAAAGAGAGTTCTGGCTGAAGCTAAAAGACACAGAGAGAAGATTTATTTACAGACTTTCCGTCTGGTACAAATAGTTCACGAAGCATGAGGGACCCACCAGCTGGAACTGCTGTTAGTCTGTAGAGTTACTGATACCATCTGGGGAATGAAGCAAAAAATGTTATCTTGAATTATTTGGCTTTGCATTCCCATCCTGGTGTTTTAAAGTGGCTGAGCAGATACTTGACAGTCAAATAAAACACTGGAAATAACAGTAGAAGTCCCCTGCACCCCACCCCAATCACTACCACCAAACAAAATCCATCAGCATTTCCTTACCTCCACTCCCTCCGGCAAGCTGTTGCATAGATCTGCTGCTCAAAGGTTGGATGTTTTCACATAGAGGTTTTAGAAAAAGTAAATACAGATCCAATAGAAAAATAAGCAGGGCAGCCATCCCTGGAGGCTGCTCTCTGCAAGGGCTCCCTGTTTTTGTTTTTTGAGACAGGGTCTCCCTCTGTCACCCAGGCTGGAGTGTAGCAGAAGGAACATGTCTCACTGCAGCCTCCACCTCCTGGGCTCAAGCGATCCTCCCACCTGAGCCTCCTGAGTAGCTGGGACTACAGGTGCACACCACCATCCCTAGCTTATTTTTTTAGTTTGTGGAGACATGAGGTCCCATTACGTTGCCCAGGCTAGTCTCAAGTTGTCCTCCTGCATCAGCCTCCCAAAGTGCTGGGATAATAGGCTTGAGCCACTGCACCTGGCCCCTTGGCTTTTTAAAAAATTTGAGATATAATTAACATACCATAAAGTTCACCCCTTTAAATGGCACATTTCAGTGGTTGTGCACACGTCACCACTATCTACGTCAGAACATGTTCATCATTGCAGAAAGAAACCCTGTGCCCCCAGGGAGTCATTTCCCTTCTCTTCTCCCCAGCCCCTGGCAACCATGAATCTCCTTTCTGTCTCTATGGCTTTGCTGTTCCAGACCTTACATAGAAAGGGCATTGTGTAATATTTGTCCTATTGTGTCTGGTTTCTTTTACTTCGGATAGTGTTTTCTAGATTCGCCCATGTTGTAGCAGGTGTCAGAACTTCATTCTTGTTATGGATTGATAATATTTCGTTGTATGGATACACCTATTCTTTTATTTATTTATTTTTGAGACAGGGTCTCACTCTGTTGTCCAGGCTGAAGTGCAGTGGAATGAACATGGCTCACTGCAGCCTTGATCTCCTGGGCTCAAGCAATCTTTCCACCTCAGCCTCCTGAGTAGCTAGGACCACAGGCAGGTACCAACACACCCTGCTAATTTTCTTTGGTTTCGTGTGTGTGTTTTTAAAATTTATTTTGTAGAGCTGAGGTCTCCCTATGTTGCCCAGGTTGGTCTTAAACTCCTGTAAATGATCCTCCCACCTTGGCCTCCCAAAGTGCTAGGATTATAGGCCTGAGCCACTGCACCTGGCTCACTCTTATTCTGTTAATAACTACTTATGACTGCCCAAAACTCTACCAGGCTGTGTACTAGGAGCTGAGTGGGGTGGAGATACTGGAGATGTGTAAACCTGGCCCTCAAGGATCTCACAGTCTATTGGAGAAAATTAAAATACTTAAAAAAATCATTCTATTCTAACAATAGAACAATCAATGGAAATACCACTTGGAGAAAACACTGGAGGAAAAGGAAAGAACAACAGGAAAGCCTTTGAGAAAAGTGAGACATATAGTCAGTATTGTTTTATTGTGGGAAGAATTCCTGTAAAAGTGGCAGCTGACGATTTAGAACTCCAAGTGACATATTATTAGGTAACATCTGTCAGGGTTTTTGAGGACAGAGCTTGAAGCATAGAGTGAGTTTTCAAAATTAACAACAAACATCTGCAAAAGTATAAAGTGGCCTGGCCTGGTAGTATGAACCTGCATCCCCAGCTACTCAGGAGGCTGAGGAAGGAGGATCGTTTGAGGCCAGGAGTTGGAGTCCAGACTGGGCAACATAGTGAGACCCCATCTCTTTAAAAAAAGTATAAAGTGGTGGTGCTACTGAGGTGGTGGTTAGGGTCATAAGTTTACATCTAGTCACCCTTTGAATATCTTAAAATTGCCCATAACATGCAGTCATCACCATTTTGTATGGTAACCCTATGCAGGAATTTGCATACATTAATCTAAAAAGAATTAAAAAGGCTTTTATTCAGAAATTAATTTGCTGCCTAGGACACCTCACATTTTTTAATATTTCCACATCTGACTTTTGGCTCTCATCACCATTGTATTGTTTAGGGACAATTTTAGGATCCCTTCTGAATCTTTCCTGGTTGGTATGTCTCTGAGGCCACTTGCCTGTCACCCCAGAATGTGCTTCCCTTCTGTCAGTGGCGGGGGAAACGCAGGTGTCATTCAGATTTTCCTACCAGAGCTTTACCAGCTTGCAGGCAGCAGGATCCCTGGGACTATGTAAATCCTCACCTACTCTCCCTGCCATACCTCCCCAGCCGCTCACTAAGTAGAGGTGAATTTGGGTAAGTGAAGCGTGCATCGGATACTACTTCTGTGCATAAAGTCAAGGAAAACCCCTTATCAGGGCCGCTTTCCTGTTGGCTGCACCTGATCACTACTATGGCCGATACAGAAAAAACTTAGCCATGGGCTTCTCCCTATGTAGACCGTGGATATAAAGCTCAACTTGTTCATCATACCCTTCAGACCCTACTGCTTTGGGTTTCACTACAAGACAAATAGGCTGGCATGGAGCTTTATTAAGTATCTGACATGGTGTCTGGAACTTACTAGGTACTTCACACAAGTTAACTGAATTTTGTCTTAAGCAAATATTCAACACCATTTTAGCAGGGATGGGTGAGTGTTCCTGAGAAGTATAATTTGTGAAACTCACAAGTAAGTAAGGACAATACTATTTTTTTTAAAAAAAACCTGTGAAGGGTTAAAGGAACACAGGCAATGCAGGACTAAGTTGGTTTTGGAACACTGGTGAGAGTTCCTGGAGAAGGTGATGTGCGGGCCGGGTCTTAGATGGTAGAAGAGCGTAGGCAAAGGGGAGACAGAAAATCCAGATGAGGAAGACGCGGTATTGAGAGTTAGCATAGGAAGTCTGCGTCTTGTTTGGGGACGGCTGTGGCTCAGCGTGGTATGGAGGCGTTGGGGGAAGCTGGAGAAGTGGTGAAGGGTTTATAAAGATTCTGCTAAGGCATTTGGGCTTTATCCGGTGGCCAGTGAAAGGCCAGTTAAGGTTTTTAAGTGGAGAGACACTGCAATTTGCTTGTAGGACCAGCCCAGTGCATGGGCGTGGGAGAAAACACGTAATGCATCGCGTTTTGTGATTGTGGCAGCAGTTTCCATTGAGGGGATCTGTGTCTCCGCTTAGGGAGGCGGAGAGCCGCTGGATGCAGCTCGGTTCCACGTCCCGTCACCATTGCGCCTCCTTGCTGAACACTCTGCTCATCAAGTTGAGGGGTTTGGATCTGGGAGAATCCTGAAGAGAGTCATTATTAGGGGAGGATCGTGCACTTGAACTGCTTTTGACTCCCTAGATGTGCAGGCACCCAACTCCTGGGCCTGTGCTGGCTCTCAGGAGACCCAGCCCCTTGGTACCTCCTGGTTTCCCTCCAGGGAGCGAGCCAGAGGGGCATGGCCTGGCAGGAGGGGTGGGGCCTGGGTGGAGCTTATAGAGCCTGGCTGGGGCTGTGTTTTGGGGTAGGGCCTGGTGAGAGGGAAGGGGCAGAGTCTGGCAGGAGGGATGTGGCTACTAAGAGCAGGGCATTTCTGGTGGGAGCGGGAGTATAGATCTTTCCTGGAAGACGAGTGTGCTAGTACACAAACTTGCAAGATTTAAGGATCATCCTGGGGAGAAGCCCAGGCGATGAGGCTGAGGCTTGGGGCTTGTTGGGAGTGGAGGGGTCCTGGTTAGGATAGAACACAGGTGCTGTGTTCCCACACAGGTGGGGTGAGGCCCATTCAGAGCCCAGGAACATGGCCAGAAAGGAGCGTAGCTGTCTCTCCCACAATGCCTTTTATCTCCCCCAAACCCACCCCACCATTCTTGGTTTGACCGTCAATCCTCCTTACTCTCCCACAATTCCGTTTCTCCCATAATTCTCTGTCTCTCCCATAATTCTCTGTCTCTCCCACAATTCTGTGTATCTCCCACAATACCCTGTATTTTCCCCAATTCTGTATTTCTCCCAGAGTTCCATGGCTCTCCCATAATTTGGCATTCTTCCCCACAGTCCCCTGTCTCTCCCACAATTCTTTTTTGTCTCATAATTCCCTATTTCTCTCACAATAACATTCTCCTAACAGTTGTTTTCTCCCACAATTCTCCATTCTATTTTTTCTTGAAAATCTGTTTTCTTCTATAATCTATTTTCTTCTTCTTTTTTTTTTTTTTTTTTAGACGGAGTTTCGCTCTTGTTGCCCAGACTGGAGTGTAATGGCATGATCTAAGCTCACCACAACCTCCGCCTCCTGGGTTCAAATGATTCTCCTGCCTCAGCCTCCTGAGTAGCTGGGATTACAGGCACCCACCACCACGCCCAGCTAATTTTTGTATTTTTAGTACAGATGGGGTTTCACCAAGTTGGCCAGGCTGGTCTGGAACTCCTGACTTTGTGATCTGCCTGCCTTGGCCTCCCAAAGTGTTGGGATTACAGGCATGAGCCACCGCGTCAGGCCTCTTCTATAATCTATTTTCTACCACAATCTGTCTCTCCTACAGTTCTCCATTCTCCACTCTAATTTGTTCTCTCCCACAAGTCTCCATTCTCTACCACAATTCCCTGCCTGTCCCTCAATTCCTCCTCTTTCCCATAATTCCCCATTCTTCCCAATAATCCTTTTTTCCACAGTTCTCTTTCTCACAATACCTTGAGTCCCCCACAATCCCAGTCTTTCCCATGATTGCTTGTTTCTCCAACAATCCCTTTTTACAATTTTTCATAATGCCGTGAATCTTGCATAATACCTGGAATCTCCCACAAGCCTTGTCTTTCCCACAATTCTGTTTCTCACACAGTACCTTGAGTCTCCCACAATCCCCATCTTTCCCACAATTACTATTTTTTCCCACAATATGGCTTCATGGTTTTCCATAAATGCCTTGCATCTCCCATAATACCTGGCATCTCCCACAAGCCTTGTCTTTCCCACAATTCTGTGTTTCTCCCATTGTACCTTCAGTCTCCCACAACCCCCATCTTTCCCATGATTCCTTTTTTCTCCCACAATACGGCTTCATAATTTTCTATAATGCCTTGCATTTCCCATAATACCTTGCATCTCCCACAACTCCTTTTGTCTCCCACAATCCTTTCTCCAGCAATTTCCTGTTTCTCCCACAATCCCCATCTTTCCCACGATTCCTTTTTTCTCCCACGATAAAGCTTCAGAATTTTCCATAATGCCTTGTGTCTCCCATAATATCTTGAGTCTCCCATAATTCCTTTTGTCTCCCACAATCCTTGTCTTTCTCCAGGAATTTCCTGTTTCTCCCACTGTACCACATTTCTCTAACAATTTCTTCTTTCCCACATCTCTTCTTTCTCTCAGAATTTGCCATTCTTTTTTTTTGAGATGGAGTTTCATTCACTCTGTCGCCCAGGCTGAGTGCAGTGGCACGATCTCAGCTCACTGCAACCTCCACCTCTCGGGCTCAAGTGATTCTTGTGCCTCAGCCTCTGGAGTAGCTGGGATTACAGGTGCACGCCACCATGCCTGGCTAATTTTTGTATTTTTAGTAGAGATGGGGTTTCACCATGTTGGCCAGGCTAGTTTCAAACTCCTGACCTCAAGTGATCTGCCCACTTCAGCTTCCCAAAGTGCTGGGATTATAGGTGTGAGTGAGTCCCCATGCGCAGCCAATTCTCCATTCTTCTATTTCAGAAATCTTTCTTTTATAATTGTATTCTCTCTATACCATATTCTCTCTGCCCTGTAATTCCATTTCTCCTACAACTAAATTCTGTACCATAATTCCTTTTCTCCCAAGATTCAGTATTCTCTCCCTCCATTTCCTGCTTTTCCCACAATTGCAGCTCTTTCCCACAATTCTCTATCCCACCCATAGTCCTGTATGTTTCCTACAAGTCTGTCTTTCCCACAATGCCTTGTTTTCCCATACTTCTTTGTTTCTCCCACAACTCTGTTCTCCACAATTCCTGTCCTTCACACAATTCCCTGCTCTCCCAGAATTCCTTATTTCTCCCACAGTCTTGGTCATTCCTACAATCCTCTGTTTCCTCCCATAATTCCCTGTTCATCTCACAATCTCTGTCTTTCTCATGGTTCTCTGGTCTCTCCCACAGTTCCCTGTTTCTCTCATAAGTCCCCATTTATCCAATAATCTTTGTCTTTGCCACAAATTCTCTATTTCTCCTACAATTTTTTATTCTTATCGTTCACAAACCTCTTTTTCTATAATTCTACTCTCTGTTAAATTGTCTCACATGCAGTTCTTTTATAATTTTTCATTTTCTGCCATAATTTCTCTCCCCAAATTCAACATTCTCCTCCACAATTCCTGACCTTTCTCACAATTTCATCACTTTCCCATAACTCTCTAGTCTTTCCCATTAATCTTTTGTGCCTGGCGCAGTTCTCTTTTCCACAATATCTTGCCTTCCACAATTCCTTTTGTCCACAATTCCTTATATTGCGCACAATTCCCTATTCTCTCCCACAATTCTCTGTTCTCTGCTCTCTCTCACAAATCTCTGTTCTCTCCTACAATTCCATTTTCTCCCATGATTTTTTTATTCCTCACACTTCCCTGACTCTCCCCAAATTCCTCTTCTGTCCCACAGTGCCTCATTCTCACTAAAATTCTTATTTTTTTCTACATTTTTCTGTTCTCTCCCACAATACCCTGTCTTTCCCATAATCCTTTTTCTCTTGTAAGTCCTGGTTTTCCACCATTTTTTCCCCATGAGTCTGTCCCTTCCCATAATTCTTGGCTCTCCCTCCAGATTCTGTTCCCTTCCACACTTTTCCATTATCTTCCATATTTCTCCATCATTCTTGTACATCTCCACTGTTTCTCTTCTAAGATTCTCCTTCTTTTTTTTTTTTTTTTTTTTTTTTTTTGACAGAGTCTTGCTCTGTTGCCCAGGCTGGATTGCAGTAGCATGATTTCAGCTCACTGCAACCTCTGCCTCCGGGCTCAAGCAATTCTCCTGCCTCAGGCTCCCTAAGTTCCAGCTACTTTTTTTGTATTTTTCGTAGAGATGTGGTTTCACCATTTTGGCTAGGCTAGTCTTGAATTCCTGACCTCAAGTGATCTGCCCGCCTTGGCCTGCCAAAGTTCTGGGATTACAGGCATGAGCCATGGTGCCCAGTCTAAGATTCTCCTTTCTCTATCGCATTTTGTCTCTCCTACAAATTCTCTTTACCCAAATTTCCTTTGTGCCTCACAAAGAGAGAATTGTGGAACAGAACAGAAAGGAGTGGGGAAATTGGAATTCTGGGGAGAATAATTTCCTTTGTGGCACAAATTCTCCCCAGAATTTCAATTTCCCCACTCCTTTCTGTTCTGTTCCACAATTCTCTATCTCTCCCACAATTCCTTCTTTTCCACAGTTCTCGCTCAATTCCCCCACTATTTCCTGTTTCTGATTTTCCATAATTCCTTGCGTCTCCCACAATACGTGAAGTCTCACACGATTCTTTGTGTTTCCCAATTCCTTGTGATTGTCAAAATTCCTCTTATTGCTAACAATTCGCCATTCTCTTCCACAGTTCTCCATTCTCCCCCATGGCTCCCATCTCTTCCCAAATTCACTTTGTCTCCTGTAATTCCTCATTTTCCCCAGAATTCTCATTATTTCCCACAATCATCCTCCCTCATAATCTTTTATCTCTCACAATCGCTTGTTTTTCTCACAATTTCTGTCTCCCTATTGTCCTTTAGATGTTATTTAGCCTTTTCTGTGTGTATACCTGAATTTTAATAACCTACTAAAACAGAGGCCTGTTGGGATATGGAATTTAGAAAATAAAAAAAGCTTTTGAAATGTAAATAAGTATTCTCTCAGAGCACTTCTTTCAAGACAGCAAACACCCAAAGCCCCAGCCCTTCCCCTTCCCGTGCCTGTTACCTTCTCATAGTTTCAACGGAGCCCTGTTGATTCATTCGAATACTGACAGCAACAAGTGAGTGAGAGAGAGTGCGGTGCTTTGGACCAGTTGAGGCTTGTTTCCACAAGTAAGCTGTAGAGATAAATGTGGGCATATGGAGGACGTTAGGGAAGGCAGGAGTACCTGTGAGGGACAGACCCTTGTCTGGAACAGGAGGAGTCATGCTTCAAACAAGAGCCTTTGGGGCACTCAGTGGCTGCCTTTCAAGGCTGCTTCTTTTCACTGCTTCTGAAAAGCCATCATGTTAGCCTGGACTTCTCTTCCCCTCCATAATTTGCAAACTTTCTAGTAAGCTGTTAGACCAGCCACCTCCCAATGGCAAGGCCCCTTACCTAGCACCATGCATACACAGAATTTTTTCAGCAGTCTATTCTCCAAGTAGCACCCTGAGACACTGCCCAAGAATTGGACATTATTCCACTCCTCTGCAAAACCCACCCAGCTCAGGTGAAGTCTCAGCTTGGGCTCTGGGAGATCAGCCTTCCCCTCAGTGGTCTGCTGTTACCTTCCCCTCTCCCTAAAAGTAACACCTGGTGTCTTCATCAACTGTAGTTGCCATGAAGGTGTGGAAGAGAACATACCCTAGGGCCTTGGACTTTGTTGAGCTGGCCAGATCAAGTTTAACACCTCGAAGTGGAGTTGGGCCAGGTGTCATGTTTTCTGTGGTTCATGCTCAGTGCCTGCTGGTTGGGGTTTCAGTTCTAGGACTTCAAAGTTTTCAGGGGATCTGAGAAAGGCAGTTGAGGGCACAAGGAACATCCAATATACAGTCATGCATCACTTAACGATGAGGATAAATTCTGAGAAATGCATGTTAGGCAATTTCATTGCTGTGTGAACACCATAGAGTTCACTTAAACAAACCTAGAGGGTATACCCAACTACACACCTGGGCTAGATGGTACAGCCTCTTGCTCCTAAGCTACAAACCTGTAAGGCATGTTACTGCACTGAATACTGTAGGCAACTGTAGCACAGTAATACTTGTATATATAAACATGGCTAAATATAGAAAAGGTACAGTAAAAATGCAGTATTCTAATCTTATGGGACCACTGTCATATATGTGGAATGTTGTTGACCAAAAGGTTATTATGTGATGCATGGCTGTATGTCCAAATCTCAGATCTGCATAGGGCCGAGAGTATCCAAACAACCTGCCTGGACTTGCAAGGCTCATTAAAGGGAGCCACGAGGAAGGGGGTTGGCCCTTGGGTACCATGTCACTGGGACATGCATTTCCTGCAGGGACATTAGATCTTCACAGATTTTGCAACAATTGGGAATTAGTCAACATCTTCCAACAGCCTGGTTGAATTACCTTCTCAGAGACTTGCTCAGCCAGCACGTTCCCTGCTCACAGAGACCTTTAAGACCAACAGAGAAAACCCTTGGAAATTCAAGGCTGCTGGAAAGCACTCATCGAACTGAGCACAGGCAGGCTGAACTGGGGCAGCTCCCTCCCGGCAGAATTTGCTTCAAGAAAGTTGTCATGCGTAAATATTCTCTTCCATGGAGCCCTAGGGAGAGGATGAAAGCACTAGAAATTCTTCAAAGCCACAGGACCCAGAACATGTCCCAAAGTGTGAGGTCATGGGGCAGTGTCCTCAGTCCAGACCTTGATCACAAGCCATCATGTGACATCCCAGCCCAGAGTCTATTTGAAAAGAACCACAGAAATCACAAATGAGTTCCCATGAATCCAGATGTCCTCATAAACAGTGTGTGACCCTGTTAGAATCAAGTCTTTTTGAAGTGCCACCAGCCCCCTTCCAGCAAGAATGTTGCTCCGGAACTGGAAGCCTCCTTTAGAAGTTTTCCCAGCTGGTGTCTGGGCTCCAGAAAAAGCAGGTTCACCACACTAACAAAACCACCCTCTCCACCATCCTTGTCGGCTACTCAGACTCTCCTCAGGATCTGGCTGGGCGATCTACGGCCAGATCCATCCTCCCCACATCCTTGAATCCCTTTACCTGCCCTTCAAGCAGCTCATCACGCTTGATCTGAGTTATTCAGACCAAGATTATCCAGGACTCATCTTAATCCAAACCTGGGAGGAAGATCTGAGTGCTTGTGTGTGTGTGTGGGCATGTGTTGGGCAGACACCACAATATTGCACTTGCCTTTTTTTTGAGGTGGGATCTCACTCTGTTGCCCAGGCTGGAGTGCAGTGACATGATCACGGCTCACTGCAGCTTCAAACTCCTGGGCTTAAGAGATCCATCTCAGCCTCCCAAGTAGCTGGGACCACAGGCACACGCAATTGCGTTTTTTTTTTTTTTTTTTTTTTTTTTAAGAGATAGGGTCTGTGTTGCCCAGGCTGGTCTCACACTCAAGCAATCCTCCTGACTTGGCCTCCCAAAGTGCTAGGGTTACAGCCAGAGCCATCGTGCCCAGCCCACACTTGCCTTCTTGGTAATATTGTCGTCTCTTGCTGTAGCTCAGGCTTCCCTTTCCAAGCACATCTCTCCTGATGTCACAATTTCTCACTTCCTCTTTTCTATATAACTCTATTTTTTTTTTTGTTCCTTAACATGTCCTCTCAAACTCTGCATGTATCTCTTTTAAAATTGTGCTTGTTCCTGCCCTTTTCTTTATACTCATGTCTTAATGAGCGCTCCAAGGTACTAGTGCTGCATCCCGTTGCTGTCAAGGCACCTACATGACTGTACTGACCCATTCCCCATGTTTATTGGGCACCCTCTATATGCCAGGTGTTGTCTGGGGCATTAGGTACACTATGGTGACTAAGACACATTCCCTGTCCACTGAGACTCTCCACTCTAGTGGCAGAGACAGAATGAAAAACACAAATAATGACATCGTATTCCAGCCAGGTAGTGGGATGTGCCATGAAGAAAAATCAGGGAGGAGGTAGGGGCATGGTTTTCAAGAGGGTGTCCTGAGAGTCTTCCTGAGCATGACATAATATTAGAATTGAGACCTTAATGAAGTGTAGGAGCCATGAGAAAATCAGAAGAGCTTTACAGGCAGAAAAAGAGAGGCGCCAATGCCCTGTGGCAGGACCAAGCCTGGAGTGAGAGGGAGAGAGGCAGTGTGTTTAAGGGTGTGAGGGAGCTGAGAGGGACACAGAGTAAGCTGCAATTGTCAGCAAGGCCCATGGGTGGAGGGCTTTGGAGGCTTTTTGGAGTGCAGTCACTTGCCCCATCTGTTGTTAGGAAGGTCACCCTCCGTTGTGTCTTCCACCTGTGTATTCCCCATGTAAAGCCCATAACCTGTGTTGTGGCTGGAGCAAGTACTCCAGGATATTTGGGGATTGGAAGAATAATTCTGACATTGGTTCTGAAGGGTCTCACAGATTCTGAAGGAAGATGTGTTGCTGGAATTGATGCAGGATTTTATTCTCGGTCACTTTGCAAGCTGGGGACCTCTGGCTGGTGATGCCCTGCCCAGGCCTCACTTGGCCATGCTACCTGTTGCAGGAGATGGCCTGCCCACCTGGCTCACCTGGGCCAAGTCTGGCTTGCGCAACAGTTCCCAAGTTCTTGTCCCATGCCCAAGAAGAATGAGGATGCACTGACTATAGAAGAGTGAGCAAGGCAGGGAGTTTTGAGTGATGAAACTGCTTTCAGCAGAAAGGGGATGCAGGGGTGGTCCCCCTACCAGAAGGTGGGAAAGTTTCCCTAATATGGCTGAGTCCAGGGCTTTTATGGGCTCAGAATCGGGGAGGGGCAGACCTTAGGTAGCACTGGAAAAGGCAATGTTCGATTGGTTAAAAAGCATTATTCAGAAAGAATCAATTGAGAAAGGGCAGGAACAGAAGTTCTCCCTTTGGGTTGTAGGTTTCATCCGGGACCAGCAGTCCAGTCTTTCAGCCTTCAGGCTGTTTTTGGCTTGAAGGTGGGGTTGAAACCCCAAACCGGGGACCCGCCCCTATCTGCCTAGGCATTTGGCTGCCTCCTGTCACTATCAGAATGATGACTGACATCCAGGATTACTCTTTCGATGGGAGTGATATTAACTTTCATACTGCCGATTGCTGCCTACGTTTTTCTCCCTCTTTGTATTGTGTCTGCTTTTTGTAAATCTTGTCACATTCTGGAAGGAGTACAGGAGAAAGGGGAAAATTGATTAATAAAGAAAGAAAACGGGACCAAAGGAAGTAACATTGAAATCAAAAGAAAGCCAGGTAGAATTAGCCCCACATAGTTAAAATGGATTAGTAGTTTGGCTTTGGGCTTTCTAAATGGGGAGTAAAGAGAAAAATGTGACCAGTTACAAGATTCTTCACGATTTAAAAGAAAACATTGCACATGGAAGCAAACTGCCCTGAAATCCAGGCCTGAGAAAAATGTCTCCAGCGATTTCTCATGAAGGGAATGCTGAGCATATTTGGACAAATATATTCTGGTATTTACAAAAGTATCATTCATCACTTTATCATCTTATCTAGGGTCACAATCAGAACAAATGAGCCCAATTTGATAGAGTTACCAGGCATGTACTGCTGTGTATTTAGTTGGGCACTGAGAGATGAGTTTTCCATGAGTAGAGTTAGATGCTGACAGGGAGGAGTTACTTGCTAAAACCATATGGCATCATCCATGAAAAGACAATTGGGAGGTGGCGTAGTTTTACAGAGTGGTGGTCTCCCTCCCTTTGGGCACTTCCTAGAATTGAGTGTAGGTAGCCAGGCAACCATAGGGTCCCTGTTGTGTGAGTTACCATCCTCAGTAGAAGCTGCACCAGTGGTCACAAGAGTGTGCTCTGCTCCTATATCAGACAGCACGTGTCCTGGGGCTCTGAAACCTTCCTAAACCAACAGTTGTGTCACCTGCAGCATCTGTGCCACAGTCACCTATCAATCAACTGGCCTAGATGATTCTGTAGGGCTTGTTTCATCCGTTCTAATGATTGATTTAATAAAATGTAGATGGAAAGTTGATGTAGGTTTCCACCCCTTCCACCTTTTTTTTTTTTTTTTTTTTTTGCAGATGAGATGAATGCTAGGACTTTGACCAAAGTTGGTACACGAAAAACTCCATGCACTGAATACTGAGCATTTTCTGAAGCTGATGACAAACCTGCTAGGACGCAGACACAGTCACAGTCTTTTGTCTTTTCCTCTCCAGGTTCTGATGCCAGCACAATTGAAATTCACACTGCAAGTGAATCCTGCAACAAAAATGAGGGTGACCCTGCTCTCCCAACCCATGGAGACCTGTGAAGGGGATGTGCTGGGGGTCCAGACCCCCTATTCCTCAGACTCTACAATTCTTGTTCTTTAGAACTGTGTTCTCACCTTCCCATCACTGCACTGTCAAAGAGTAGCAGCCCCCAAACCTTGCTCTTATCACCAGTTAGAGCTTCTTCCCGAAGAGCCTTTAGGATAGGAGAAATGATTCATGCACATGCGTGTGGGAATGGAAGAGCCCCCTCCAGACCACTCTACAGCTTCTCTAGCCTTAGTTGCCACTAGGAAGTTTTCTGAGGCTGGCTGTAAAGTAAGTGTAAGGTCCACGTCCTTGGAAAAGTAGTTAAATAAAAGAGTTATGACTGAACTCTCAGCCTGACTTGGATTCTGTCTTAACACTTCTAGCAAAAGAAAATATATGTACAGTTATGCATTGCTTAATGATAGGGATGAGTTCTGAGAAGTATATCGTTAGGTGATATCACCGTTGTGTGAATATCATAGAGCATAGTTACACAAACCTAGATGGTACAGGCTACAGCACACTTATGCTATATGGTAGAGCCTATGGATCCTATGCTACAAACCTGAACAGCATGTGACTGTACCAAATACTGTAGACAACTGTAACACAGTGGTATTTGTGTATCTAAACATACCTAAACATAGAAAAGGTGCAGTAAAGATGTGATTTCTAGAGGAAATGCTCTTGACTAAGCTTATGGATGATGCCAAACAGCAGCAAGGTAGAGATGCAGCAGGATGAATAGGGAACCAGGGCCCCATGGAGCAGCAGCACAGCCTGGCCTCCTAACACAAACTAGGGGGCAGAGAAGACAGCATGACTTTGCTCACGAATTTAGCTTCATGCTGCGTTGAGTAATGACATATTCTAAGGAATACTTGGAATCTGACTAATGCCCATATTTCCATCAGTTAAGATATATGCGGGAACTTCAAAAAGTTCATTGAAAAATGAAATGAAAAGATAAAAATAAAAAACAGAAACGCTATTTCTCAACATAGGCTCCATCAAGGTCAAGATACTTTGTAAGTGATGACACCAGCCATGTAGTTCATCCCTAAAGAACCGAGGGTCCTGGGAATTTAACCATGTCAGTGCAGTCTTTTTTACACTATTAACTGAAGAAAAATGGGTGCCCTTTAAAGATTAGGAAAGAAAAATAAGTCAGAAGGAGGCAAATCAGGACTGTAAGGTAGATGTCTAATGATGTCCCACCGAAACTCTTGCAGAATTGCCCTTGTTTGATGAGAGGAATGAGCAGAAGCATTGCTGTGGTGGAGGACTCCCTGGCAAAGCTTTCCAGGACATTTTTCTGCTAAAGCTTTGGCTAATTTTCTCAAAACATTCTCATAATAAGCAGATGTTACTCTTCTTTGGCCCTCCAGAAAGTCAACAAGCAAAATGCCTTGAGCATCCTGAAAAACTTGTTGCTCTGACCTCTGGTCTTGGCCAGTCTGCTTTGCTTTGACTGGACTACTTTTGCCTCCTGGTAGTCATTGCTTTGATTGTGCTTTGTCTTCAGGATGGTTAACGGGAAATCCATGCTTCATCTCCTGTTACAATTCTTCAAAGAAATGCTTCAGGATCTTGATCCCATTTGGTTAAAATTTCCATCAAAAGCTCAGCTCTTGTCTGCAGCTGACCTGGGTGCAACAGTTTTGGCACCCATAGAGTGCAAAGTTTGCTCAATTTTAATGTTTCAGTCAGAATTGTGTAAGCTTAACCAGTCGAGATGTCTATGGTGTTGGCTATTGTCTGTACTGTTAATTGCTGGTCCTCTTCAGTTAGGGCATGAACAAGATAAATTTTTTCATCACAACTTGATGTGGATGGTTTGCCATGGTGGGCTTCATCTTCAACATCATCTCATCCATTCTTAAAATGAGTTATCCACCATTTGTAAACTGATTTCTTTAGGACACTGTGCCCATAAACTATTCACCAAGCATCAATGATTTCACCATTTGTCCACTCAAACTTCACCACAAATTTGATGCTTGTTCTTCTTTCAATTTTAACAATTTATGTTGCTCTGCTAGAGGCTCTTTTCAGGCTGATACCTTATCATTCTTAGTGCCTCAAACTAGATCCTGTTAAGAGAGGTTATAACAAATTAGTATGAATCTATTTTGATGCAAAACGTTTTTGAAATCCATGTATAGTTTTTCCGTAATATGTATGTCCATGAACTTTTTGAAACTTTTTTTTTTTCCTCCCCAAAATGTTGCAGCATGCAGGGGGATTACAATCCACCAGCATGTATATAGAAAAGCAAGACACACTATTTTCTCAGGACACTGCAGACAGCTCTGCCATGTGACACCTCCCTTCATATCAAGATTAGGACTCCTTTCCTTCTAGAAGAGTCCAGCAAGGTTCTGCATTTGCACGTCTGGAGTCACAAGGCTGCAGATGGATTGTGAACACACCATGAGGTAGTGTCTGCCCAGGGCTGTCCTACCTCTCTGGATAACCATTGTTTCACCTTCCCAGGGTGAGCCTGGGCTAGGCCACACTGATGTTGATCAAAGGTATCAAGGAGATGTGAAGTTTTAGATTTTCTAGGGGAATCTGCATCCTTCATCTCAGTAGCGCCATTCTGTCTGCCCTCTCCCTCAGGATCAGAAACCCTTCCTCTGTTTGAAGATCCCCTCTTACCTCATGAGGCAGTTCCACCACCCCATTCAAAAACCAAAGAGGCCAGCTGCTGGCTTTTGCATCCTCCCTTGCAGCTAGAGCAAGGCAAGTGACCTGGCAGAGCCAATCAGGCATGTCTTATGTCAGAAGCTTGTGCCTCAGGGAATGGGCTGCAGAGAAACACTTCTGAAGCCTTGGCAGCAGGCAGGCCCACTTTGGCAGGTAGCACTGGGTTTGCCTCCAGGGCCAGTCCAGCATCCAGTGTCGGGGTGTGGGCAGCACCCAGTTCCATCTCTGTCATCTTCATGAGCCTAGTCCTGCAGCCTGCTCTTGACTGTTCCTGTCTGTTTGGCCTCTGAGCCCAGTTCTCCAGTTTCTTAAAGCTGCCCAATATCTGGCTCATTCATTCCTTTGGGCTTACATTAGCAAGAGTCAGGTTCTGAAGCTTTCAAACAAGAACCCTGAGATCTGAGTATCCAGCCAAGATAAGGACTCCCAGACGGGGCACCAAGCATCACCAGCTGATACTCATGCATATGTCTTTAACCTGGTGAGCTGAGCTGAGTGACAGAGTGAGGCATTGGGCCAGGCCTAGGTACTGGGGACAGAAACATTATCATCAGGATGCGTATTAAGGCAACCTAGGGAATGAGGAGACAACTGAGCAAACAAATGATGAACTGAGATGATGGCCAGCCTTGGTTCTGAGTGACTTCCTTGTAAGGCTGGTTACTGCAGGGGATGTGCTTGTCCTGTTACCGTTTAAAGATGGCAGGTACTCAAGTACCTTGGGGTGCTACAGGAATGATCCAGTGGAGAGAAAGCAATGATGATGATGGAAGGAAAGTTCTTGAAGAAGTGAGAAGGATCTGGGATCTACAGCCAGGAGTTTGGGTTGGCCTGTGAAAAGGAGGCAATAACAGAGGTGTAGCTGGGAGCATAGTTTGGGTGGAAAGGGGAGACTGTTCCCATCAGATAGCTTTCACTTGATTTTAATTTACTGGCCAGTTTATCAATCCCACCATCAATTTTTTTTTAAGAGACAAGGTCAACGGGGCATGGTGGCTCACACCTTTAATCTTAGTACTTTGAGAGGCTGAGGTGGGTGGATCACTTGAGGCCAGGAGTTCAAGACCAGCCTGGCCAACATGGCAAAAAACCATCTCTACTAAACATACAAAAATTAGCTGGGCATGGTGGTGCACACCTATATCCAAAGCTACTCGGGAGGCTGAGACACGAGAATTGCTTGAGCCTGGGAGGCAGAGGCTACAGTGAACCAGGATAGCACCACTGCAGTCTGCCCTCGGTGACAGAGCAAGACCCTGTCTCAAAAAAAAAAAAAATGAATAAATAAATAAATAAATAAATAAAAAGGAGACAGGGTCTTGCTGTGTCACCCAGGCTGGAGTGCAGTGGCGCCATCATGTTCATTGCAGCCTCAATTTTCTGGGCTCAAGCGATCTTCAGCCTCCCAAGTAGCTGAGACCACAGGCACTCACCACCATGCCCAGCTAATTTTTATGTAGAGATGGAGGTCTCACGATGTTGCTCAGGGTAAAAAACTTTTTAGTAGACTACTAATTTCCCCCATTTCACAGTAAGATATCATCATGTGCAGGTGTGCTGTTATGGAAGCACACACACACCCAGCTGTTTGTTTCCCGCAGTGTCTCAGGATAAGTACCTTTTGCATGAGGGTAACTCTGTTCCTAACCAAAGCCTCCATTCTCCAGAGCATTTGCTTCACATTCTAGCTGAAGGCTGGTCCTACAGATAACATCCTCCCTCCCCGAACCCACTGTTCCTTCTCTATTCTCCAGATGGAATTTCTTGCCTTACTTACCATGCTGTGGGTGAGACACTTCAGAGACAAACGACGCAGACTAGACAAAAACTGGCTCAGTCATCTTTTTTAAGGGCATAAATCTGTTCTCTACCCCCTCCTACCCTTTTCCTGTACTTCACAAGGGACTTCCAGGTTTCCACCAGACAGCCATCATCAACAGCCAGCTTCCAGAGAGAACTCGTGCACAGAGAGCTTTCTGTGAACATGAAGAATGTTCTGATATCCTTTTGAAACAGCACCAAGATGGGGCAATTAAAAAAAAAAGCGAGATCTCTGTTTAGTGAGTTGAAACTTAGATTCCTAAAATAAAGGAGGAGCTTCAATGGACGGGGGAAACCTTTTGAGATTCAGTGTGGGGAAGGGTTCCATCCATCTGAAGATTTAAGTTATATAAATTCTGGCAATCGTGGTCCCAATCAAGTTTCCTCTATATCACAAAGAAGCGCACTTACAGCTAGTCATACGTCAACGGCATTCTCAGGGGAGCCACCAAAGCCACCCGCCACACATGCATTTATCCTGGGAACTCTGCCGCATGCTTTGTGGTCTCCCCACTGTTTCCATGCGGTTCTTCCCGAGGTGTCCCAGGGTTCTGCAGTACCCCTCAGGGTGCCCCAAATCCACCACCTGGCAACACACTTGCTCCACTTGGCAGAAGCTAAAGACAAAAATGAAAATGAGCAGGTGAACTCCAGAAAACACCGGGAGATAGGATAGGTTTTTCTCTAAAGGTGGCAACTGCTCATATAATATTCAGTCTTCAGTTGGCAATTCAAGACCTGAATTTAGGATTTGGTCCCTGCAAAAGTCTGGATCATCAGTGAAGGTCACAGGCACACTTGATCCTTCCCAGGGAATCACCACAGAAGCCTCTAGGCCCCTAGCCATCTGCTTTGTCCTAGTGCAGAACAAGCAGGATTAGAGGGAAATGACACCGTGACTTCGTCTGGGACTCATCTGCAAAGTGAAACCTTAGACTAAGAGTAAGGCCATCTCTTCACCTCTCAGAATCTACAGCCGCCTCCTTCACAGAATGCGGATAGCAATATCCATTCCCTAATTACATTATTTAACAGCCACCTATTAATTAAAGCAGCATAAATGAAGACATGCACAGAGCAAATGTCAATAAATGTCTGCCACATGTTGGTTTGCACCATGCAGACGTCCATGTCCAAAGTCACCCCATCCTGTTAGGTTCTGCAAATTACTCAGGGGTAATTCGGGAACTCAAACTCCCGGTCAACCAATCCGCTGATGAGAAAACACTCATTTGCTTTGTCTTTTTCCAACAGCCAGCCTGAAATAAAAGAATGAAAAGGAAACACACTAAAAAGCATGCTCCCTGGACAGAACCACCTTTCAGAACAGCAGGCGGCTGCTGTGACTGCCACGTCACTGCGTTCTGCCCCCAGCTCCCTATCTCACACAGTAATCCTAAACAGAGGCACTCAAGGTACTTCCTTCTGGAGAAAATACAGAGCTCTGTCTTCAGTCATTCAGTCAACGTGGGCCCAAGAGTTCCAGAGCGAGAGGAAGAAAACACACCCACCAAGTTCTCTAATATCAAAATAGAGCAATTTATTCAAGACACTGAATATGATCTGTTGATTCTCTCTTGAAACAAATGAGCTACAACACACAAGGTGATTTTTTTTTCTTCAAAGAGCGTGAGGGTGAGTACAGGTGGCGGGGGGAATGAAACGGCGGTCAATGTCATCTGAACAGAATTGGAAAAATGCCAATAGAGAACACGTCTGGCTGTACGTCTGACACAGACAATAAAAACTGCACAAGCCAGAATGCAAAACTTCAGTGAGTGGCGGAAGGAACATTTCTGCATTTGACAAGAAACATAAGCTTTTTTTCTTTTTTTTTTTTTTTTTTAATG
>NW_026652282.1:6295938-6355610 GCF_009828535.3 Hylobates moloch | reverse complement strand
TAAAACAGAAAATAAAAATTGAAGTGGCATGACAACAGCAAGCGCACATTCCTTCCCACTCCCTGGTCTGCTCCGTAAGGGAGCTGCAGGAGCTGGTGTGGGCAGAGGAGGTGGAGCTGGCCTCGACCCCGTTAGCTGGTCCCCCACTCCCACCCTCCAACCTCAGTATCTAGAGAGCAGCATTTCGGTGATAACTGCTAAGAAGAGGAAGAGGCAGGTGGAAGGTTTCATGCCACGGACTCAGAAAAGTGAACAGAAGACAGTGGCTCCTTCAAGGAAGAAGGTGTGCCAAGGTGAGGGTTTGGAATCAAATGGCCAAGAGCCATGATTACAGCAGACACGACGCCCTTCCTCAGGGAGGGGAGCTGCCGGAGGTGTCTGGTGGGGGAAGAGCCGACAGCCCATGTGGGGTGCATGTGGACAGCATCCACTGGGTCTGCCTGGGGAGCCTGGGCTTGCTCCACTCCCTCCGGGGCACTGCTCTGAGCCAAGGGCACTGGAGTCGTGGCTATTCGGGCATCCCTTACTAAAAGGATTTGGCGTAAGGGTCAGGAGCTTACCTGAGTATTCCAGATATGGACACACTTGTCGAAGGATCCGCTGGCCAAGTACTTCCCATCAGGGCTGAAAGCTACGCTGTAGACAGGCTCCTGATGCTTCGTGAGCGTGTGAGTGCAGACACCTCGCTCTATGTCCCACAGTCGCACCGTAGAATCAAACGAAGCACTAGCGAGGTGGGAGAGAAGGCAAAATCACGAACACACGGTGGCTTCAAACAGTTCTCCATAATGTGTATCAGATCTCCAGGAGTTGTTTTTCCCATGTTTTATGTTTCAAAAGACAATCAACTAAAAAGCTTTTTGTCTTCTAAAATGTAACTACTTACAAGTATTAAAAACAAAGCCATAGTCATTAAACAGAAAAAAAGCTTTAATGGTCTTATTAGGGAAACAATTTGATATCTACATTTGTTTCTGCACCTTTTTTTTTTTTTTTTTGAGAAGGGGTCTTACTGTGTTGCCCAGGCTGGAATGCAGTGGCGTGATCATGACTCACTGCAGCCTCAAACTCCTGGGCTCAAGCGATCCTCCCGCCTCAGCGTCAGCAGAGAAGCTGCAACCATAGGTCCACACCTGGCTAATTTTTATTTTTTTATTTTTTGTAGAGATGGGGTTTCACTATGTTGCCCAAGCTGGTCTTGAACCTCTGGGCTCAAGACATCCTCCTGCGTCACCCTACCAAACTGCTGGGATTACAGGTGTAAGCCACTGTGCCTAGCCCTGTTTCTATGTTTTCTATAGATGTAAATGGTAAATATTTTTGTAGAATATCTACTAAGTTTCCTAAAATGCCCCCACAATTTAAAACATGACATCTATCATTACCAACTAAATTAATACAGATAGCCATATTTGGAAAAATAGCAAATTAAGTGAATAAACATTTAAAAAACTTTTTAGGCCAGGTACAGTAGATCATGCCTGTAATCCTAGTGCTTTGGGAGGCCAAGGTAGGAGGATCACTTGAAGCCAGGAGTTCAAGACCAGCCTGGGTAACATAGGGAGACCCTGTCTCTAAAAAGAAAATACATTTTAATCAAACAAGAATTAAAATACAATCACATCCACATATGTAATCACATTATTGAAAGCTGCAAACTTTAGTTCTTTTCAAATTTAAAACAGTAATATCTATCACAAAGCTATTGTCTGGCTTTCTTTCAACAGGGACCCACTAGGTACTGGGATGCCCCTTTTATACTTGCTGACTAAAAGGATAATTTATGCTCCTAATAGCACCACGTGACGCAAAAGCACCTTCTGAGTCATCACAAAATGACTCGAGTGTGTAGTACTGTATCACAGTAATTTAAGTGGATTTTATGACAATTACTTGAAATATGAGAATTATGGCCAATGTGTTGTTTTTTTGGTTCCATCTCTCAGTGGATGCAGGAATTCCATCCTGTCCTCTCTAAGAGATGACCTTAATTTGAGCACTGTAAACAAGAGTTGGCGCTGCCTGGCTTGCTGTCCCTCAGCTGTGGCTCTGCACTCATGTTGGGTGGTTTTTTCTTTCTTTTTTTTTTTTTTTTTAAGAGACGGGATCCCAGGCTGGAGTGCAGTGGTGTGATCACTGAGCACTGCAGCCTCAATCTCCTGAGCTCAAGCCATCCTCCTGCCTCAGCCTCCTGAGTAGCTGGGACTACAGGCACACACCACCACGCCTGGCTAATTTTTTGTAGAGACGGGGTTTCACCATGTTGCCCAGGCTGATCTTGAACTCTTGGGCTCAAGCCATCATCCTGCCCTGGCCTCCCAGAGTGCTGAGATTATAGGCGTAAGCCACTGTGCCCGACTCAAAACCATCCTTACCTCAAAGGCAGGTGTTACTCAATAATTCTATCCTGGCCCCTTCAAAGTGAGCTACTGCTTTGCTTCCTCTGAAGGGTCAACACACGTGCATGGACATGCTTTAGCAAAATTTCCTGTTGTCTTTGTGTAACACACAGCTGTGCTGGCTGTGCTGCCTGCCCTTACCTTGCCAACATGATGTTGGAGTTTGGGTTGCTGGTGGCGGGCCCAGTGGGGCTCCACTTGATGGTGTAGATCTCTTTATTGTGAGCCTGAAGATCATGGATGCACACCTCCTGTTTCATGCTCCAGATCTACAGAACACACCAGCCACGACATGAGCAAAAGCCGTTCCTGCATCCGGGAACGATGTGGCATCATTCCTCCCGGGGACGCACATGGGGCCCATGGCAGGGTGGAGGGTGCGCAGTGGTGAGAAAGGCTGCGGGTAGGCTGGGATTCTCAGTGGGACCAGGACTGAGAAATCGTAGTTCACCGGATGACAGAGGAAGGGAGAGTGGTCAGTAATAAATAATCCTCACAGAGTGACCGTGAGACTGGTGTCGAGTGCCCGGGGTTGTCTGGGATTAAACAGCCCACCCCTTGCCATGCCGACTCTACCTTCAATGTCATGTCATCCGAGCAGGACGCCAGCAACATTCCAGAAGGATCCCATTTGATGGCGTTGACCTCGTTCTGAAAAGAGAGCAGAACAGTCTGAAAAAGACATCAGGGCCTGTGAGTAGATGAGGTCACCTTCCAGCAGGGGGCAGCAGCGCGCCACCGTCGCTGCAGAAGGTCTTCGGCTTCAGCCTGACATCAAAGGGCACAGCCCAACCAGCCATCTAGTTTCCTTTTTCTCACTTTGCCTTTTTCATTTATATAAAACCACAGCCCTATACCACACATCACCAGCCACTCTCATCCATACCTTGTTAAGAAAAAAACCTTCCCTGCTAGGAAGGAAGGCAAGTGAGGAAATCACATACCATAAAACGCAGCAAATAAAACCAGTAAAACCAGTTACTTTTTAAATTGGCCTTTGAAAATCACTTTCCTATGCACTTTTCTTTTTCAGACAGGGTCTCACTCTGTCTCCCAGGCTGGAGTGCAGTGGCAGGATCACAGGTCCTTGCAGCATGAACCTCCTGAACTCAAGCAATCCTCTTGCCTCAGCCTCCCAAGTAGCTGGGACTACAGGCAGGCACCACCGTGCCTTTTTTTTTTTTTTTTTTTTCTGCCCAGGCTGGGCTCAAGCGATCCTCCCACCTCGACCTCCCAAAGTGCTGGGATTACAGGCGTGAGCCACCATGCCAGGCCTCTTATGCACTTTTAATGCAACAGTTCCTCCCTGTGTCCACACCCATTAGAAGGTATTTCTCTCCTGCAGGTGAGTGGAGGTGGAGGGAGGGGTAAACATGAGAAGTGAACCCTCACCTATTATGGAATTCAAGCGGGGTAAGGGCTGATCCAGGTGGAAGATGGGCGACCCAAATGCACACACAGGCAGGCACACATGTGCAATGCAAGTGAGAGGCAAATGCTGAGTGGCACAAACACACATGGCACAGGCAAAATCCTGGCTGGGGGCTCGTGATCAGCACAGCCAGGTAGCAAAAAGTGCAGGCTCAGGACACCTGGGGGACCATGAGGCTAAACCCTGGAGGATGAAGGTGAACGAATGTACCCAGGGGCCAAGGGAGACGGGGACACTCCTGGGACAGGTACGTATAAAAGAACCACCTGTGGCAAAGGCTCAGCTGGGGAACAGCCTACCCAGGAGAAATGAGGGGACACGGCGTACCAGCTTGGGGCTCCCTCAGGGGTGACTATAGGGCCCCATATGTCCAGTACAGTCCCACCATGTGACACCTGCTGTCCTGGCCTAACAATTAACTAATTTCACACTCATTATGAGTTTTCTAAAATTCACACTCCTAAGAGCTCCGGTTTGGATAAATTGTATGGTCAGGTTGCTTTCTAAGAACATAAGAGTTTTGCAGGGTGTGAACTGGACAGTGACGAGGCCACATCTGTGTTCCATGAGGCACAGGTGGCCCAGAAAAGGGAGGAGGAAGAAGTTTGGCAGCCCAGGAGCAGGCTGCTGCGAGAGCCCGGGAAGGTGGAGGGGGCCGACTGGAGAGGGGGCTGAGGGGTGTGAGTGCGCACACGCATAGGTGTCTATGAGTGTGAATGTGTATGCAAGGCCAGCAAGGGTGGCTCTGACTGCAGCTGTTCAGAGGAAAACTCATGGGCCCAGGAATGTGGAGCTGGTCACCACGGGCTGTCCCTAGCCAAGCCCATGCACAGGAACAAATAACTTCCTAGGAGTGGATCCCTAGCCCTGCAATGCAAGCCCCAGTTCCTGGGCCACCTCCAGAGCCGGCTCATGGGACTCCACTCAACCCCACTGAGCTGGAGCTTTGTTCAGGGCCATCAGCCGCATTAAGACCCACTTAAAGGGCCAAGGCCTGTGCTGGTGGCAAGGTCCCGGCAGGACACCTGGGAACCGCAGATAGTGCATGCAGCTCTATTAAAAACTTGTGGATAGTCCAGGGTTAGAGGAGAAATAAGTTTAGACCGGGAGAAGAGAGTCAGTTTGGAGCCAAACAGACGTTAACAAGACGATAGGTGCCTGTGCTGTAAAAGCGCCTTCCTTTGGGACAGGGACCCCTGGGCCAGGGGTGGGGAGAGGTGGGCATTAGGGGAATGAGGACAAGGGAATTTACATCAGTTTAGTGGCATGATGGCAAATCTCCAGGGACTGTGGTCATCCTTTCCTGCTTTAACAAGGGACCCCCACCCTGCCCCACTGCGGAGATATTCTGGGTGCTGGTGAGAGAAGGGCAAGATGCCATGGTCCCAGCGTTGATGCACTCTGCATTTTCTGGGTGAGGCAGACACGCAGGCCAGCAGCTACTGCCAGGGCTGTGGCATTCACGTGGGCAGTAGGAGCTCAGGGGGTGCGTGAATCCTCCCCAGGGCGTGCAGAGGATGCGTGAACGGGCCTGGAGAGCGGGGAGGATTGTTTTAGACCGAGAGCTGCTGTGGGGTCTAAGGCAGGGAGCATTCCAGGCAGGGCTCAGCGCGGGGCAAGGTGCTTGGCTGCACGTGTCTTTAGGCGGACAGAGGCACAGGGCGTTTTTAGACACTAGCCCAGGAGGTCGAGGCTAGTGAATGGGTTTACCAGCAGATTGGAGATTGCAGAAGGTTAGAGACCATAGAAAATTGGCTAATCTGAGGGAGATTTGGTGAAAGACAGGGAAGCGCCTCAGAGGCCACACTAAGGAATTTGCGAAGTCAGCTGTTGTTAATACTGCTGTTCCCTGGTATATAATGGATTTGTCAGCCTCTGCTTGCCTTTAGGATTTTCTCTGTCATTGATTCTGGGGTTTGATGACCATATGCCTAGGTGGATATGGTCTGTTCTTTTTGTGGGGTTCTCTTTATATTTGTTCTGCTTGAAATTTGCTGAGCTTCTTGGATTAAATGTTAATGTTTTTCCACCAAATTTAGGAAAACTTGGCCGTTACTGCCTCGCATGATTTTTCTGTTCCATTCTTTCTTCTCTCCCCATCACGCATATAGGTTTAGGGTCCCTGATATTGTCCACAAGCCATTAAGCCTTTATGCATTTTTTTGATCTTTTATCTGTTCTTCAAATTGGCCAGTTTCTATGCTCTCTAACCTTACTTCCGCAATCTCCCATCTGCTGGTAAATCCACTGAAGTGGCTTAGATCGGTGTCCTCACGCACATCTCAGGTGGAACTGTCACCTCGATGCAGAGGTGGGGCCTGGTGGGAGCTGTCCGGATCATGGGGCCAGATCCCTCGTGGCTTGCTGTCTTCATGAGCTTTTGTCCTTTAAAAGTATGTGACACCCCCTACTCCCCCCACCTCTTGCCCCTGCTCTGGCCATGTGAGGTGCCTGCTCCTGCTTCACCTCCTGCCATGGTTGGAAGCTTCCTGAAGCCTCCCCAGAAGCAGATGCTACCATGCTTCCTGTATAGCCTGAGGAACTGTGAGCCAGTTAAACCTCCTATCTTATAAATTACCCAGTCTCAGGTATTTCTTTAGAGCAATGGGAGAATTGAGAACTGCCTAATACACCCACCTATTAAGACTTTCATTTCAGACATTATATTTCTCAGTTCTCAATTTCTTTTCTTTTTTTAAAAGAGACAGGGTCTTGCTCTGTTGCCTAGGCTGGAGTGCAGTGGTGCTATTGTAACTCACTGCAGCCTTCAACCCCTGGGATGTGTCTACAGGTGTGCGTCACCATACACAGCTACTTTTAAAAATTTTTTGTAGAGACAAGAGTCTTGCTATGTTGCCCAGGCTGGCCTCAAACTCGTGGCCTCAAGCAATCCTCTGGCCTCAGACTCCCAAAGTGCTGTGATTATAGGCATAAGCCACCACACTTAGTCTCCATTTTTTTTAATGACATGTTTTTTTTCTATTCACTGCAGATGTGCCCCGTCTATTCATTTATTGTGAGCATCGTTTCCTTGATGTCCTCTACATGTTTCTCATAGCTACCTTAAAGCCTTTGCTGCCAAATCCACCATCTAGGTCATTTCTGAGTGAACTGTTCTCACTGCCAACCCCAAACTGGGTCAATCCAACCACCATGGTTACCATGGGGTAACCATGATAGCTCAAATAGCCAAGGGGTGTAGAAGAGCTGGTCTGCTGCTGCAGTATCTTTTAATTCTAGGCACACAAGAATCGGCTCCCACATCACATTCTCACAAACTCGAGACCAGTGACAAGAGCTCTCACTTACTGTGTGTCCCTGGAAGGTTTTGACTGGGCGGTCACAGCCGAGCCTGCACACATGGATACACATGTCCGTGCTACAGGAGGCAAAGGTCGTGTTGTTCTGCCAGTCCACATCAAGGGCGGGGGCTGCAGCAGGGAGGGAGGACATCTGCAGTTATTCACTGTGTGCACAGCTCCATGGATTTACAACAATGAACAGCACAGTCAAGAAGCCTCTTTAGTTTACTTATTTATTTATTCTAGAGACAGGGCCTGCTCTGTCACCCAGGCTGGAGTGTAGTGGTGTGATCATGGCTCGATGCAGCCTAGAATTCCTGGGCTCAAGGGATCCACCTGCCTCAGCCTTCCAAATAGCACATGCCATCATGCCTGGCTAATTTAAAATTTTTTTTGTAGAGACGAGTTCTTGCTGTATTGCCCAGGATGGCCTTGAACTCCTGACTTCAAGCTATCTACCCGCCTCGGCCTCCCAAAGTGTTAGGGTTATAGGTGTGAGCCACTGCACCCAGCCAAGAAGCCCCATTTAGTAACACGATAAAAACGTCTCAAGCGTGAACACAGTCTCTTTCTATGACCTTAAAGACCCTCTCCTGCCACGTTGGCAGGGATGACAAGATGTCCTGGGAGAGAGGCTCTGTGACACCTTCTTGCACCCCACGGCCTGCAGAATCTCCCGCTCCCATGGCACAGTTAAGAAAGGCAGGTGAGAGGGCCGCCCTGCCTGCTCTGTACCTCGCTGCTTCCAGCGGCATCTCTGCAGTGAGCTCATTTGATTTGATTTTGGACAGAGAGGAGAAAAAAGGAGAGGAAAGATTTCACGTCCTATGTTCAAGATACCTCAATATGAAAAAAACTCTCCCGTAACACATTAAGACATCCCCTTGACTAGGGGATAATTAGAGTCAATAAAAACCCCTTTGGGATGAAATGGGACGCACACCTCAGGGCCTGTGACCAACACCCTCCCTGACTTTGGGCCTTTCTCAGGTCCAGGTGGTTCAGGGTCACAAAGACAGAACAACGGGGAGCTGATCTCCCCTTGTAGTTTAGTTACAGCTATGGGTCTCATTCTCTACCTTCTGATTTATTTTCTAGGATGGCAGCTGGGAATCCAACAACTTCCCAATGTACCAAAATGGCCAGGGCACTCGTTAAAAGCCAGGCCCTGGTTCTGTCCTCAGAGCGTCTGACTCCACAGGGCTTGACCATGCCCTGAGAGGCACTGGAAGCACAGGTGACAGAAAGGGTGCTGAAGTCCCAGCAACTGGACCTCATTCCTCGTTCTGCCTCTTTACTGACGTGCAGCTGAAGGCTGACGGCTTCCTGGAGTCTCAGCTACAGATGTGGCTTTTTCAAGTAGCCCCAGACAAGGGGGAGCGAGACGAGGCACCTCAGGGGATCAGCAGTGCCCGGGACAGGGAGTGCACTGGAGGTGTGGAAGTTCCCACGGTGGGGGCCACTGTGCACTCTCATCCTCTTCTGTTTCTGGGGAAGCGTGGCTTCAACTGCTCACTCCTGTCCTCTAGCAGAGAGTGGGTCTGCGGCTGGGAGCGAGCACCTGTTCCACCTCCTCTCAGGCGTCCACGGACTGCAGGGGTCACCCGCCTTCCTAGGGGCCAGCAAGTGTGCTGCGCTCAGGTCTCCGGTCTCTTTCCACTGTGGGGGCCACAGCAGCAGATCATGTTCCCTGGGCTTCTTCCCACCTCATGCCAGAGAACTGATGAGCAGCAGCAAAGGCCATGTGATGCCGAGACAGAAGGGCACAGGGGAAGAGGCGGCTTCTCTGGTGATCTCTCCGCTTCCCCTGAAGGTTCTGAGCAACCCCACCCTCTTATTAAGGATCATCGTGAGGCTTCTTGTGCGGAGAGGACCTCCACAACCAGCCCTGTGTCCTGAACCCTGACTATCAAAGGGAATGACTTAGGGATGTGAAAAGCACTGTGCTCCATTACATGTGAAATGGAGGGAAGGGCCCTCCCTTCCCAGGGTTCATGCTAATTTAACGGAGTAATGTCTTACGGGGCAGGGAGCTTGGGGCTTCGAGAGCTAGTCGTCCGCATCTGACCACCTCTCGTAACCCTGCGCTTCCCATGCAAGCCCATGGAAATTACTTTTAGCTACTGAGTGGGCTCCATGATGGCCCAGGAGAGGAGGCAGCAGGGTTAGGCGACTCTACAAGCGTGCCCAGCCAAGAACTCTCGTTGGTTTTCCTAGATACTATGGTCCATTCTGTTATTTGCCAAGTTATGTTCTCCAAGGTAGCTGTAAACACTGAATTAGCCAATAATGAAGCATTGCTTCTAGGGGAAAGAGAGGGTTAGCTTCTGCCAGGCTCTGGCCACCACGTCCTTACCAATCGACCAATACAGAAACTCATCTTATGTGAGTTTTTTTTTTTTTTTTTTTTTTTTTTGGAGATGAAGTCTTGCTGTTGCCCAGGCTGGAGTGCAGTGGCACAATCATAGCTCACTGCAGCCTCGAACTCCTGGGCTCAAGCAATCCTCCTGCCTCAGTCTCTCGAGTAGTTGGGACTATACATGTGTGCCACCACGCCCAGTTATTTTTTTTTTTGAGACAGGATCTCACTCTGTCACCCAAGCTGGAGTGCAGTGGCACAATCTTGGCTCACTGTACCCTCAATCTCCTGGGCTCAGGTGATTCTCCCACCTTAGCCTCCCTAGTAGCTGGGACGACAGGTGCACGCCACCAAGCCCGGCTCATTTTTTCAAAGATGTTTTTGGCAGAGATGGGATTTTGGTGTGTTGCCCTGGCTGGTCTAACTCCTGGGCTCAAGTGATTCTCCCACCTTGGCCTCCCAAAGTGCTGGGATTACAGGAATGAGCCAATGCACCCAGCCATGTGTGTTTCCTAAAGGCAGTCAGCGCCGAACTGAGAAGAATCCAGCTTTCTCTAAATACTAGCCATCGATTGCCCCTACCCTTCCTTGGTCTTTAAATAAGAGGTGCAAGCCTCCATGTGTTTATCCTCCGTAAGCACAGGGACCCCATTCGCTTCCCCATCCAGCTCCCCACGCAGGCGGAAAGCGTGGGTGGGAGGAGCGGGTGTCAGCAGTGGTCTTTTCCACATCTGAGATCTCTCTTCTGTTCCATCCCCAGCAGCGTGTTTCATGACAGCCCCAAGGGTCTTGACGCATTTTCTTGGTTCTCGTTTACAACATCGCCTGAGCTAAACAGCAAACTTCCGGTCCAGCCTCTGCATTTGGGCATGTGATTAATATACCTGGAAATGTGACAATCTGGCGAGTGCTCCAAGAGATGGCGACCAGCATCTGATGACTCCTCCATCTAAAGCAAGCAAGCTGGTTCAACCCCTGGTCCAGGATGGCTTTGAATGTGGCCCAACACAAATTTGTAAACTCTCTTAAAACATTAAGAGTTTTTGTTTTGTTTTGTTTTGTTTTTTCAGTGCATCAGCTATTGTTAGTGTTAGTGTATTTTATGTGTGGCCCAAGACAATTCTTCTTTCAATGTGGCCCAGGGAGACCAAAAGACTGGACATTCCTGATCTAAAGAGAGGCTCCCCTGAGCTCAGGTGGTTAGCCCCACTGAGTCAGCTCCTGCAGCCACAATGCTTGGAACCACGTGGTGAATGGCCAGTAACAAGGCTGAGCTACGCTGGGGGCCTCTGGGCCCTCCCTCCCATGCAGAGGCCAGTGTGATTCAATAGCCCTCATTCTTCTGGGCCCAGCCAGACATCCCTTTTGAAATGCTAAGAGATCTACAGGAAGCTGCAAAGGTAACACAGAGAGGTCTTGTGTCTCCTTCACCCAGGTTCTCCTGAAGGTTACATTTTGTGTAGCTGTAGCGTTGTATCGACGCTGGCAAGTTGACACTGGTGCAATCTGCCTGTAGAGTGCTGTCATTTTATCACATGGGTAGATGTGTATCGCTGCAATTGAGACCCAGAAGTGTTCCGTCGCCACTAAGATCTCCCTCAGCTACTGTATCGGCTCCTCACATGCCTCCTCAACTCCCACACCGCTGACGGGTCCCAGGTTTCTACCATTTCAGCATCATGAGAATGTTACATAAATGAAAGCACAGAGCATGCAACCTTCTGAGACTGGCTTTTGTCGCTCGGCAAAATGCCCTTGAGATCTCTCCTGGCTGTCGTGCGTCAATAGTTCATTCCTTTCCGGGGCCGAGTTTCACTCGGCCTCGAGTTTCACCACGAGGCTCTGAGCTAAGGCTTCCTGCAGACGGTGACCAAGGGCGCCCCCATGAGGTGCTACTGGGGAAAAGCTAGTGGGGCAAGGCAATGTCTCCTGTCACCCCATTAAACACCAAACCTGCCACAGCCACAGAAAGGCGCTCCTCACCGCTCTTCCCAGCTGCATTTCACCTGGAAGAGTGAGCTTCTTTCTCTTCATCTTGAACGTTCTCTAACACACTGATTGATACCAAAAAGACAGCAAGTAACGGCTAGATACGTCCGACCTGCCGATGGGAAACGGGTCTACCTCATGGCCAGCCAGATTACAGGGGAGAAGCTCACGCAGTTCAATGCGGTTTGCGGTCTTCCTGGGTCAGCTGGGTAGAAAACCCTTCCATAGGGCCCTGGGGACACTTTGGGAAAGATTTTCTGCTGAGATACTTTACAGATGAATTCTTAAGATACAAATGTTAGAGGAACCTTATTGATGTTTACCTCGGGCATATTTTTCTCTGAAAAACAGAAGCCAGAGCTTTCTGCACTAGACACCCCTGCCTCACCCCCCGGGTCTGCGTGTCTGGTATTCTAGGGCTGTGAACCTGTCACAGCATCCTTCTTGCCTACAAAGGTAGATTTTGGCACTTAAGCCAAACGTGACGGAACTCCACTGGGAAGGGTATTCTCACTAGCCACCTGCTTTGATTTGCAGTCTAGAGCACAGAGTAGCAAGTGTCTGGCATGGAGATGACACACAGATCACAGGCTGTAGGTGGAGTTTCCAGGGAAAGATGGAAAGGGTACGGGGTTTCCCTCTGGGGTGAAGAACACTTTCTGGAGGACCGAGTACACGTGCTACCTGCATTGGGAGCCTTTTGTCTCTAATATGCTCAGCACCTTCATCAACAGTGTTCAATTAAAGCAACACCAGTAACAAATTTCACCGGCAACCCTGAGAGGCGTGTTTGGTGTGGGTCCCAAGCTGTGCAGGAGTGGCTCTCCCTCTCCACGACAGCAGAGCAGAAACAGCGTCCTCCCTGAGTCTCCCTCACTCTCTGAGCTGCCTGTATGAGGAGTCCCTGCTGAAGTACTGCATGGAATATAACAGACGTGGGTTCCTATGCATCTGACACAATCGTGCCTCGATAGGACCTCCGGTTCATGGTCTTGTTTCCTGCAGGGCCCATGTCCCCTGCCTGGAGCCCTCCCCAGGCACCGATGGCTGTTCTGTATTGGATGGTCGTTGGGGTTAGCCCTCCCATTCAGAACATCATTTAAGCACTCCAAGCTGCCTGACAAGAAAGACACTCAGATCTCCTCCCGGACAATGCCCCGGGGACAGCTGATAGAATAGTCAACTTTCGCCCCACATATTTAGGAATTCCTTCAAGATGGATCAGACATTTGCCCTTAAGGGAAGTGGCACCTACCCACTTCTGTCCACTTTAAGCCAGTCTGAAGACTTCCAATAGTCTATTAGCTCTGCGGGTGGCCATCTGTCTTTGTTTTAAGAGGCCACGTCTAACATCAGGACTGAGTTACACAGAGGAGGGAGTTGGGAAAGAAAATGAAGAATCATTTTGGAAGACCGAGGTGGGCAGATCACTTGAGGTCAAGAGTTTGAGACCAGCCTGGCCAACATGGCGAAACCCCGTCTCTACTAAAAATACAAAAATTAGCTGGGCGTGGTGGTGCACGCCTGTAATCCCAGCTACTCGGGAGGCTGATGCAGGAGAATTGCTTGAACATGGGAGGCAGAGGCTGCAATGAGCTGAGATCGCACCACTGCACTCCAACCTGGGTGACAGAGTGAAACTGTCTCCAAACAAACAAACAAACAAAAACAAAACAACCCATGAAGAATCAGGTGGGAATCTGGAAAATGAGACTCTCTACAGACTCCAGACCCCTGGGCTGCCGCATGTGGCCTGGCCTGGCTCCAGTGCACAAAGGAATGTAGTTGGGTCCAGAGCAGTGGCCACACATCTGCGTAGCAAGGTGTTAACACCACAGGCCCGAGGCTGATCTCCCTACAGAGGCTTGCTTGCAAGGCCGGCCCTTGGCTAGCAACTGAGAATTTAGATTTCCGGAGAGTTCCCACCCTTCCCTAACAGACGCAAGCGGCTCACTCTGCTAACACTTGTTTGTGCAAACAGTGTGTTTATGCTATGCACCTGCTTTCCTTCTGGGGGCTCTGCAGTTTTGGCTTGTACTAGGCAATGGGTGCTCACATGGCCAACCCCCAATAAAAACTCTGGGCACTGAGACTCTATGGAGCTTCCCTGGTATAAAACACTTCACAGGCATAGTTACAACTTATTCCTGGAAGAATTCAGCATGGCCTGTGAGAGTCCACTGGGAGAGGAGCCTTCGAAGCTCTGGATTTGGCCGTGTGCACCGTTTCCCTTTGCTAATGTTGCACTAAATTCTTGTGCTGTTAGAAATCTTAGCTGTTGAGTATGTTGACTCCTGGGGGTCCTCGCAGCAAACCACCAATCCTGGGAGTGGTTTCGGGGAGCCCCCAAAACAGCATCCCCTTAGAACAGCAAGAGAAAGGAGCCTGCACGGCTTCTGTGGTTGGCTCACTGCTGTGTTTCAGAGCTCTGAGCAGGTGCGTGCCGAGGTCATCTCTACCTTGCAAAACCTTAAGAACAATCAATGCTTGCCACAAAATGGGTCTCCTTCTGACCAGTGAGGCCCCCTGGGCTCCACACTCTGTGCATTCAGTTACTTTAAGGGGTATTTCAGGATCTCATTCTGTCACCTAGGCTGGAATACAGTGGTGCAATCACAGCTCATTGCAACCTTGATTTCCTGGCTCAAGCAATCCTCCTGCCTCAGCCTCCTGGGTAGCTAAAACTAGAGGTGTGTACCACAACACCCGACTAATGTTTTATATTTTTTTGTAGAAACGGGGTCTTGCTTTGTTGTCCAGGCTGGTCTAGAACCCCTGGGCTCAAGTGACCCTCCTGTCTCAGCCTTCCGAAGTGCTGGAATTACAGGCATCAGCCACAGTGCCCAGCCTAATTTTGGATTATTATTATTATTATTATTATTATTATTATTATTATTATTATTAGTTTTGGAGACAGGGTCTGGCTCTGTTGCCCAGGATGGAGTGCAGTGGCGCAATCTTGGCTCACTGCAAACTCCATCTCCTGGGCTCAAGCCATCCTCCTACCTCAACCTCCCGAGTGGCTGGGACCACCATGCCTGGCTAATTATTGTATTTTTTGTAGTGATGGGTTTCGCCATGTTGCCCAGGCTGGTCTTGAACTCCTGAGCTCATGCAATCCACCTGCTTCGGCTTCCCGAAGTGCTGGGATTACAGGCATAAGCCACTGGGCTCGACTTGAATTATTATTTTTGAATTACAAAAAAACAAACAACAACAATAAAAAACTCACCTGAATGAAAAGGAAACTGCTGTTTGGCTTCTCCTGTGTGGGCATCCCAAATTATTGTTGTCTGTGCTCCGCAAACAAAGGAAAAAGTTAGTAACTATTCTTGCAAAGTTTTCTCTGGAAACATTTATCATACAAGAAAAGACAGTGAGCCCTTCTCCTTATAAACCGGCACTGTCCGATAGAGATAGAGAGTGAGCCTTATGGGCTAGTTTCAATTTTCTGGGATCCAGATTAAAAAGAAAGAAACTGGTAAAATTCATTAGCAATCTATTATATTTAACTCCAATATGCCCCCAAATATTGCCATTTCAACATGTAATCAGTATCAAAACCTTACTGGGATATTTGCCTTCTTTTTCTCCCATACCACATCGTTAAAGTACAGCATGTTTTACACTTAGCAATCTGGATGGCCACGTTTGATGAACCTATCAGCCACATATGCTGGCATCTCCCTTAACTCATGTATGCCTGAGGTTGCAATTTTTTGAATGTTTGCAATCAGACCTTGGCGATGACCCCGAGCAGTAGGATATAAATAACTCCCACATGCTTAGCATTCCGATAATGGAACCAAGGCATACATGGGTTTAAGGACAGGGCATCCCTAACCAATACTTGCAAGAACTACCAAAATTGGTAGCAATTCCTCCTCATCCCCAAATGCAGAAAACTGTTGAAAAACCTGGAACAGAGCACCTCCAGAGATCTTTGTGGCATTTGTTCCAAGTGAAGGGCTGCAGAGACGAGCATTTCTGAAAATGCCTCTGCCCATCCCTCCATGAACTGGGGACACTAGACATGGCAGAGCCATTGGCTTGCACTGGGGCCAGGCACCAATGTATTGGTCTAATAGTAAGTAGAAAGGTTGAGTTCTCCCTTGGAAAGCAAAGGAAATCATGAATTTTTATGAATTTACTGATGCTAGGAAGATACTTAGAGAACCAGCTCAATGAATAGCATTGGAGTTATGTCTTCATCAACTGGAATTTTCCACTTAATTGGAAACTTTACACCTCTCTGTTAGTGACGCTCAGTCAAGATTTTGCTTTAAGAAGAAAGAGTTCTATTTTGTGTTGACTGTAGACATTTTCAGAGGAAAGCAAGCAGTGAGTGTCTTTGAAACTTGGTACTCCTGGGTTTTGGGTCAGTTCTAGACCAATTAACATTTCTTTGTTGGGGTATAACTCTTCTTAATTTAGCCATGCAAAAACAAATCTAACACTGCAGAGAATATATAAACTCTTTCACAGTTCTGATATCATTTCACCTATTGCATCAGCGACCGGTCTCTTAGTTGATGTTTATGTTAAATGTACATTGGACAAAAGAAAACGGTTATGCAAACATTTGAAGAATGTGACATATATTTTAGTCACTCTGTGTTGGTCAACACCAGCATCCCCTAAGTTACATTTTCTCTCTGAGTGTTATATACAAGGATGTTATTTTCACTCCTGCTGTGGTTGACTAAGTAATGATGGTGGATCGTACCCAGCCCAAGAGACTAACATAATTCCACATATGCATTTTCACTGATCACACAGTCCATCACCTGGTGGAGTTAAGACTGATAATCAGTGAGAAAAACAATCACAAATGTTAACAGTCTCCAGGTAGGAAGGAGGCCAGGAAACAAACAGCGGAAGTTAAAGGGCAGTAGTTACTGGTGACCAGGGCCTGAGTTCCCATCCCTCTGCACTCTGCACCAGCTGTGTGTCCCTAGGCAAATTAATAACCCTCTCCAGGCCTCCAGTTCATCCTCTATAGAATGGGAGTGATCATACTTGTGCCTGCCTCCCATCTTGGCAGTACTGGATGGGTTAACACATGCAGTAGTGAAGTGCTTGATAAAGAAAAGTGCTGTCATTTTCATGAGTTATTTTAATAACTCAAGCAGCAATTACTGAGAGCCTACTGAATGCACAGCAAAGTGCTGCATATGCATGTTACTTGAATTAGAACATCTTGGCAAAAATCTGATAGTAGCTACGTGAGAACGTTTATGTGTCAACCACAGCAACTCAGCTTTTAAAATATCATAAACGAGGCTACTAAGTCTGAAAGGTTTCTTGGCTTAAAAGAGAGAGAGAGCAATTATGAATGAATGATTTGTTGACCTAGTTATACCCTAGTGCAAGAGTCCACAAACTTTTTCTGTTAAGGGCCAGGTAGTAGAATTTTAGGCTTTGAGGGCCATCTGGTCTCTCTTGCAACTGCTCATCTCTGCCATTGTAGCATGAAAGCAACCATGGAGAAGTCTCAACAAAGGGGTGTGGTTGTGTCCCAATACAACTTCATTTAAATTTAAAAAACAGGTGAGGAGCCAGACTTGGCCTGTGTGGGCCACAGTTTGCCAAATGCAATTATTTCATTTAGCAATTTCTCCCAAAGTGGGATGATGTTCAGAGGTCAAGTCTATCGTTTTATTTATTTATCTATTTATTTATTTATTTACTTGAGAAAGTTTTGCTCTTGTTGCCCAGGCTGGAGTGCAACGGTGCGATCTCGGCTCACCGCAACCTCTACCTCCCGGGTTCAAATGATTCCCCTGCCTCAGCCTCCTGAGTAGCTGGGATTACAGGCATGGGCCACCACGCCTGGCTAATTTTGTATTTTTAGTAGAGAAGGGGTTTCTCTATGTTGGTCAGGCTGGTCTCAAACTCCCGACCTCAGGTGATCTGCCTGCCGTGGCCTCCCAAAGTGCTGGGATTACAGGCATGAGCCACCACGCCCGGCCAACTCTATCATTTTATAACTTTCAGAACTAGAAAGAACAGAAAGCTCTGACTCAGTAAGGTTTTCTTTTGTATTGTTTTGTTTTGTTTTGTTTTGAGACAGAGTCTCACTCTTCTTCCAGATCCAGGCTGGAGTGCAGAGGCGCAATCTCGGCTCACTGCAACCTCCTCTGCCTCCCTGGTTCAAGAGATTCTCGCGCCTCAGTCTCCAAGTAGCTGGGATTACAGGTACCCGACACCATGCCCGGCTAAGTTTTGCATTTTTAGTAGAGACTGGGTTTCATCATGTTGGCCAGGCTGGTCTCGAACTTCAGGACCTAGTAAGTTTTCAAGTTATCCTGAAATCATCACAAAATACAAAGCTTTGTGGAGGCCCGAGCATCCTCCAGTATTCACGCATGCTTTTCCAGTTGTTGTAGATACACAAATTCATGTGAAAACATATCTTTTTTTTTTTTTTTTTTTCCAATTCTAGATAATGCTTCTTTTCCAAAGCCATGACTTAGAATTCCTGCTGAGTCTCGGGAACACACAACTGTTCCACGAAGGCTGTCTGGGTTCATGACTCCAGCCAGCCTTGTCGCTGGACAAGTGAGGAAAGTGAAATGCATAGAGGCCGAGGTTGCTGGCTGAATCAGACTCAGGCCCGGGATGAAGTCTGCATCCCCTTACTCTTTGCCCTTGGGTTCCCACCCCATTGATGGCTTTTAGATGCACCTGGAGTTAACGCCACCGTGTCTCCCTGCAGCCCTGTCCAGGTGCAGAGCAAGTCGATTCTAACCTGGCTCTGTGGGCCACCGGGAGAGCGTGCCCTTGTAGCCAGGTTGCTTGACTCCTGCTCAGAGAAATCTGCAGTCTACGGTGGGAAGCAGCAGTTTATCAAACAAGGAAAGCCGAAGCCTGAAGCACACACACAGCCTGTGCCACTCGCCCCTCAGTGGGTGAAAGTTCAGGCAGGGCACGCCCCATACCACGTGGCTCCTTCCAGCAACTGACAAATGCAATGTGGAGATTTTCCTGTCTCTACCATTGAACCACGTACCTCAACTCAAATAAAGGGAAGCTTTGCACAAGGGTCTGCAGAACAGCAGAATGTATTAAGAGATGATGTGTTACAAATGAACAGAAAGATCAAAACCACAAAAACAAAGCCTAAACAAATCATTTTCATTTCTTAAGGGGAAGCACAAAGCCTACGAGTTCCAAGAAACCACGATGTTGAGATTAAAAATATATAACCACCTGTAGATCAAAGGGATGTATTTTAAGCTAATACTCACTTTGTCTACACCAGCACTCAAAATGTAATTCCCCTTTCTGTTCCATTTCAAGGCAAAGATGGGGCCTTTATGTTGGCCTAAGGTGCTGGCCAGGTTACCTGTTAGTAAAAACAAACATGTTGACTTCAATGTCATGGTCTGTTCACTCAAGGGTTAAGTTCGGCAGCTCCTCTTACCCGACCTCAGCACGAGGGACACCGAACTCACCATCTTCCGTCCATATTCTTGCAAAACCGTCATATGAACCCGTAGCCAAGAGTGTTCCATTGGTCTGAGGGCCAGAAAGAGACAAAAACCCACAAAAACAACTTAGGAGCGGCAGCACCGAAGCAGCTCGGAGAGCCTCTCCCAGGATCCCGGTACACTGGAACCATTTGCCACTGTGTGTTCTTTAATGACAGAATTGAAAATACCATGCTGAAAGTTATCGTAAGACCTTGAAGAAAATAAAAGGCCGTCAAACTGTGTGCATCCCATGTGTCAATGCACAGAACACCTGGTGCTGAAATTCCAAGGTGGAGAGTCACCTTTCCTGGGCTGCACGTCGTATCTCTCCAGGAGAACTACCTTGGGGCTCCCAGCCCACCTTCCCACCATGAGGCCACAGGCTCATTTTGCTAAGGCACGCTCACATGCAAAGATATGGCTACTGAATACACAGCTCGCTGCCTGCCAAATGCAGCCTTGTTAATAGCTCTTAGAAGCCAAGACTGGCCGGGGGCAGTGGCTCACGCCTGTAATCCCAGCACTTTGGGAGGCCGAGGCAAGCGCATCACATTGGGTCAGGAGTGCGAGAGCAGCCTGGCCGACATGGTGAAACCCCATCTCTACTAAAAATACAAAAATTAGCCAGGTGTAGTGGCGTGAGCCTGTAATCCCAGCTATTCGGGAAGCTGAGGCAAGAGAATCGCTTGAACCCAGGAGGCAGAAGTCGCAGTGAGCTGAGATCACACCACTGCATTCCAGCCTGGGCAACAGAGCAAGACTCCATCTCAAAATAAAAAAAGAAGCCGAGAACACCTCTCTGGCAGCCCATCAGAGTGGGGGCTGAGCACACGGGACCACCTGCCTCCTATGTCTGCACGGGCTCCATTGCTGCAGTCCCCGCCTGGTGGCTGGCCGATTTTACCAATTTCAAAGTGCCCAGGGGGGGGGAAGATGCTTACATTCCAGTCCAGTGAGGTGACATCTTTGTTACTCGGGACGTCGTGGCCCCCTTCTCGTATACAGTGCCTCAACACGAGCTGGGTGGAGCCCCCGTTGCTATTCTCATTTAGGTTCCATATCCTTGCAGTTGAGTCTCCGGATCTGCAGAATAAAAACACAGGAGCCTCTGGCGTTTGGTTCAAATGGGATAAGAAGCTCTCCACAGCTTGCTCTCTGGCCAGAGGGCATCTTCAGCACGTGCTCTTCTGTCTTTTTCATCCCTCTGGATCCCTGTTTCCCTCTTTGCCATCTATGCATTTGGTAATTTAAATGCCGTTGTGTTCCTCACCACCACATGGAGAAAACGACTTGGAACTACGGCTTCTCCACAATATGAGACACGTAGAGAAGTGGCTCATAGAGCCACCCATTCCTCTGTCTGCCCACATTGGGGTAAGAAGGGGAGTGTGTGTTCCTTAAGGCAGAACTCCAGAGAAGGGCAAGCAACTCGCATCTCCCATCTCCCCAACTCTGGAGCGCCCCCATCCTGACATCCTTACCCGGAGGCTAGCAAATCACTGACAGGATTCCAGGCACAAATGAACACCTCGGACTCATGGCCCCGAAGGACTGTGGCTTTGCTGGATGGAATCTCAACCTCTCCATCTATTTCCATTGGCTTTGCGTGATTATCTGTCACAGGAAACACAGAGAGACAAGTGGCATACCAATACAAGAGAAACACACTTAAAGGGCGCTTTTGTTTCCAGAAACATTTTTTTTTTTATGTACTAAGTAATACTACCTCCCACGATTCCTTTTCTTTCTTTCTTTTTTTTTTTTTTTTTTTTGAGACGGAATCTTGCTCTGTCGCCCAGGCTGGAGTGCAGTGGCACGATCTCAGCTCACTGCAACCTCCGCCTCCCAGGTTCAAGCAATTCTCATGCCTCAGCCTCTCAAGCAGCTGGGATTACAGGCATGTGCCACAACACCAGGCTAATTTTTGTATTTTCAGTAGAGGCGGGGTTTCGCCATGTTGCCAGGGTTGGTCTCAAACTCCTGGCCTCAAGTGATCCACCTGCCCCAGCCTCCCAAAATGCTGGAATTACAGGCGTGAGCCACCATGCCCGGCCTACCTCTGACGATTCTAACGAAATCATGGCTTTAGTGCAATTTAGTAAATATTTTAGGTTTCCTTATATATTTTGACAGTCTCTAAATTTCATTAAGGAATAAAAACAGTTTGCTAAGTGCAGTGGCTCACACCTAAAATCCCAGTGCCTCAGGAGGCTGAGGAGGGAGGATTGCTTGAGACCAGGAGTTCAACAGCAGCCTGGGCAACATAGCAAGACCCCATCTCTGTAACAACAACAACAACAACAAGAAATTAGCCAGGCATGGTTGTGCACACCTATAGTCCCAGATACTCAGGAGGCTGAGGCGGGAGGATCACTTGAGCCCAAGAGGTTGAGGCTGTGGTGAGCTATGATTGTGCCACTGCACCCCAGCCTGGGTGACAGTTATTCTTTATAACTGGGGCCAGCTAACTACAGCCCATGATCCAAACCTAGTCCCTGGCTGCTTCTGCATAAATAAAGTGTGACTGGCACACAGCCACTCCCCAGGTTTTTGAATTGTCTATGGCTACTGTTACGGGCTAAACTATGTCCCCCTAAAATTCATATCTTCAAGCCCCTGTTTCCAGGACCTCAGAATGTGGCTGTATTTGGAGACAGGGCTTTTGAAAAGGTGAGCAGGGTAAAAGGAGGTCACAAGGGTGGGCCCTAACCCAATGGGACTGGTGTCCTTATGAGAAGAGGAGATCAGGACGCAGACACAACCAGAGGAATGAGTACGTGAAGACATGGAGAGAAGACAGTCTCTACAAGCCAAGGAGAGAGGCCTCGCAAAGGAACCAGCCCTGCCCACACCTTGATCTTGGTCCTCCAGCCTCCAGAACTGTGAGAGCAAATTGTTAAACTGCCTGGTGTGGGGCTTTTTGTTACAGCAGCCTGAGCTGGCTCTCACAGCTGTTTTTGCACTCTGACAGACTTTAGTAGCTGTGACAGAGACTGCATGACCCTCAAAGCCTGAGACATTTACTGTCTGTCCCTGTAAAGAAAGTTTACTAGCCCCTGGTTTACGCTACTGAGAAAGCAGCAATATAGCCTGATCATCAAACAATTAGCCATGGTTAACAGTTTCACAATACGGTGAGGAATTGAGCATGCTTCGTCATATGTCTTTCGTAAAGGTGCTCTGGTGGAAAACCCGGGAAACAGAAGCAATGTGATCTTAGGTTACGTGTCACTGAGTAGGAGTGCTGTTTATGTAAAAAATAAGAAAACGCCTCGTGGTCCTGCTTAGCTCGAGAAGCCTGATACAAAACATTCAAACGACAATGGGACTCTTCAACGTTGGTGTTTCTTCCATGCTCTGAAAGTGTCATCTGGCTGGAAGAGAGGAAACACATCTTTCTGCATGTGGCAGACCCACTGTCCCTGGCGATGGCAAGACGGAAACTGGCATCTTAGCCAGCCACGCAGTGGCAGGGGGCCTGGTAACTCCAGGCAGGTGTGACAGCCAGTATTTTCATTCTTATCAAAATGCGGCCTTCCAATGCTCCTGCCTCCATAGATTGGGCTGTGGGTCAGGCACAAGATGCAGGGTTTGAGAAGGGGGTTGGGGTGGCTGTTCCAGAATTTCAACCAGGGTGAACTGGCCACATGCACAGAGGCGGAGGGCCAGACTCTTCTTTCCCTGCCCCACAATTGTGGACCTTATCAATAGAAGGCTGGTGAGAGATCTCTTCCTTTTACCTGAGGCAGGTGGCCTTTCTGTCACCCTATTGCAATAGAAACGTTATTAACAATCTGTGAACCTTCCATTAAATGCTGGATCTGCTTCTCCAAGAATTTTTTAGCTGGTGCCTGTGGATGGTAACTTGTCACAGGGCTTGGCTCGGGCTGCAGCCTCATCAGAGGCAGCCGGCTGGCTCTCTACACACCAGGAAGTTGTGGAGCCAAGATGTACCAGGTAAGACAGCAACGCCATAGTCAGCTCGATCTTCAAGGACTGCTGGGCTGCATGGCTGCTCCGAGGGCAACAACTTTCAAATAAGGAAGAACACACACACATACACTACACCATGCACAGGTGTGTGCGTGTGCACACCCATGCAAGCGCACACACACACATACACTACACCATGCACAGGTGTGCATGCACGCACAAGCACCCGCACACAAACACACGCATGCACACACACAGATATACACATGTACAACATACATATGCACACATGCATATCTGCGCATGCGAGTGCACGTACACACGCGGTGCGCCATGCACGGCGCATATGCTCGCTCTGAACTTGCACCCTGAAGTGGCGTCCCTAAGGGTGTATAGAGCAGTATGTCTAAGTGGAACAGGTTCTCTGGGTAGAAATTTGGGCTCTCTGTCTGACTTGCACATACTCATGGGCAATCACCTAACAGGGACTGATGTCCTGGGGTTTTGCAAAGACCAAATAAGCCTATGCCCAGTGTCTGGGGCCCAGTGCCCTTGGCAGGAACTGCAAGCTCAATAATTTTACCATAATTTGGCCAAAAACCCTCAACATGGAAGGCTGGAGGCTGAGACTGAAGGTGTCCATGAATGCAACGCTTTTGTTTATCACGGGCAATAATCATGCGTCACATGAGAGTTCTCAGACTAGCAGCGCAGCACCATTTCCTCAAGTTGAAGATGAGGGTAAAGAAGGTCAGGTCCAAGGGTCGTGATGGAAAAAATGGAACGGGAAGTTCTTCCGGCCAGATCGTAAGCAAACACTAGAGAGCAGCTTCTAAGACATTTATAGCAGGCAGGTTTTGAAGAAGGCATTCGGATTTGCCCAAGAAGAAAACAATGAACCCAGAGAGGCCCACCGAACTCCCAGAGCCCCTGCACTCACTGACTGAATGTGCTCTGTTCTCTTCCCCATTCACTGTGGCCTCTCTGTTCTTCGATGGATTTTGCTGGGAAACGCCGGCTGAGGTCGTGGTGGCTGCCGTCGCTGCTGCCGTGGCTGCCGCTGCCGCCGCACTGGCTTGCTGCTGAGCGAGCTTCTCTCGGAATGCCTGCTGCCGCGTCTGCACCACATCGGGCATCACAGCGTCTATCAGTGACAGGGACTCTATGGGGCGGCCGTCGAACACTGTGCCATCCTGGGGAAGCAAGCCAAGGTACAGCTGTCAGCTCATGTGGGTGAGGGCTCTGGGAATGGCCTCTGTTCTCTGGGCAGAAGCGCAGAGGAGTGGGGCGCAAACAGCTGGCTCCCAGCAACCAGGGGCCACGGGGGAAGCGGCATGGACCTGGAGCCTGGGGTGAAGGGATCCCATGGTGGGCAGGAGGGCAGGGAAGGGGACACGACAAACTGTTGGTAAGAACTAAGTGTGATGGTTGTTCTGAGTGTCAAACCCAATTGGGGCATTGAGGACAAAAAGGCCATTTATTCTTGACAGAAAGTGCTATCCCTGATGGCACGATTCTCAACGTTGGGGGGGGGGGTGACTGTGACTCCTTGGGGGGCATTAGGTAACGTCTGGAGACTTTTTTGGCTGTTACAACTAAGGGAGGAGAGGTGCTCCTGGCATCTGGTGGGTGGAGCCCAGGGATGCTGCTCAACCTCCAACAGTGCCCAGGATGGCCCCACCACAGAGAAACATGCAGCCCCAAATACTGAGGGCTGCGGGGGAGAAGGCCTGCCCACGTGCTATCGCGACTGTGCAAAATCTCTGCAAATGACCATCCATTATACGGGAGGGTAACGCTTCAGAAGCAGAGCCCAAATGAGATGTACACAGCATTTAGGCCTGGATTCTGGGTCCATCCGTCCATGGCATTTAATAAAATAGGCTCTTGCTGCTGCTTGAAATGACTCCCTGGGTTCAGGGTTAGACTAACTATAGCCATGACACAATTGACATCACTTTGTTTTGATTCATGTTTTTTTTGACTATTCTTTGATTCTCCGATTTCCGTATACCATGAAAAACTTTCCATACACGTTTAAAAATATAGCAGGAGGTTCTTTCCTTGTGAAGCACGCCAAATATTCCAATCAGGTGAACCTCAATAAGCCTTGGGGTTGTATCTGGACGAGCAAACACATGTTTATATGCTCTGAACCTGAATTACTTCAGAAATGAGGAAGAACTGAAAGGCTCAGGTTTCAGCTGAAGAACTAAATGAAACATCACTCCAGATGGTTTCTGATTACAAGACAATCTTCAAAATAAACAATACAACCTATGTAAAGAACCAGCTGCATCACCTCCTCAGGCGCTCTTGGCCCTTGATTCTGGCCATGGAGTGGACAATGGTGACCGATGGGTCAAGACGCTCCCACACCCCCTTCCTCCTTCATAAGTTCACATCCAAATGAACAAGCCCCTGACAAAACGCGGTAACCGTCCAAGGTAGTAACAACATGTCCTCATTTAAACTCTGTGGGCACATTATCTCTCTCTTTTCTTCCTTAGAGACAGGGTCTCGCTCTGTCATCCAGGCTGGAGTGCAGGGGCACAGTCATGGCACACTGCAGCCTCAAACTCCTGGACCAAACTGATCTTCCTGCCTTAGCCTCCCGAGTAGCTGGGTTACGAGCACGCGCCACTGCACCTGGCTAAGTTTTTTTATTTTATGTAGAGATAGGGTCTCACTATATTGGCCAGGCTGGTCTAGAACTTCTGGCCTCAGGCAACCCTCCTGCCTTGGCTTCCCAAAGTGCTGGGATTACAGATGTGTGCTACCGCCCCTGGCGTGTCTCACTTTTTAATGATTAGAAACCATTGTGACAAATGGGACGGTCTTTCATTAGCCCCTAGAGTGCTGGAATCTGGAGTGCCGAGGGAAGGCTACCCATGAAGGCTTCTCAACAAATGAGAGGCAGAAGGCAATGAGCAGAGAACAACAGAGTCATGGGCGCTTCGAGACCTGAGGGCTGGCTGGCCCTTGGGGACACGTCCTCTTAGATACACACATGTGCGTTTTGCAGTGAGGAAACTAGACAGGGCCAGGAGTCAGCGGACGATCCAGGGCACACAGTGTGAAGGGGTTTGCCAGGGAAAAAGGAGCACAAGAGAGGAAAAAACACCGGAGTTTCGAAAGCCACAGCTTTGTGAAAAATCGCAGGCAGAAGTGCAAGAAAGAAAACAGGGACTGGGTACAGTGGCTCACGCCTGTACTCCCAGCACTTTGGGAGGCCAAGGTGGGAGGATCACTTGAGACCAGGAGTTCAAGACCAGCGAGACCTCATCTCTACAAAAAATAAAAAAATTATCCGGATGTGGTGGTGTGTACCTATAAGTTCCAGCTGCTCAGGAGGCTGAGGCAGGAGGATCTTTCGAGCCAGGAGGTTGAGGCTGCCGTGAGCTATGATTGTACCACTGTACTCCCACCTGGATGACAGAGAGAGACCCTGTCTCAAAAAAAAAAAAAAAAAAAGAAAAGAAAAAGAAAACAGGATATATTACTTTGTGATTTTCTGAAAGAGTTTTTTAAAAGGTAAAGAGAAAGCAGTGTAACATGTTGTGAAGGAGAAAGGTTCATAAGGGCGAGACCAGTTCCCAGAAAGATGGGACAGAGGGAATCCTGGAAGAATGTGACTGCCAGGTGGGATGGATGACAGTACAGTATGGAAAGTTCAGTAGAATCACGCACCTGGGTCAAAGTAGGAGAAAGAGGGGCAGAGGGAGGAAGTTGCAGGGGACTGAAAAATACGTGACAGGGACCGTCTGTGGTCCCAGTGCTTTAGGAGGCTGAGGCAGGAGGATCACTTGAGCCCAGAAGGTCGAGGCTGCGGTAAGCCATGATTGTGCCACTGCACCCTAGCCTGGGCAACAGTGTGAGAATCAGTCTCTAAAAATAAAATAGGGACTCAGGTGAAGGTGGCAAGAAAGCTTGTGGATCCCATTATTCCCCAGAAGTCAAGGGGATCTTCACTGCAGAATCATGAGACCAGAATAGGAGGGGACAAGAGAGGGTGAGGTGTGTGGTTTAAAACCAAAATTGGTATAAAATTGGCACAACTGCTCACTGTGGACCAGTGTAAAAAGTGGGAGGGGTTCCAAGCCAAGTGCACAGTTTTAATGTGCGTTTATTTTTCCAACCTCCTACCCCATCTGCTCTACAACGAGCCCGGTAATGAAAGCATCCCTTGAGATCCTCGTTAACACAAGAGCCATCACCTCTCTGCCCTGACGCAGCCTCTGGTGATGCCCTCTGTCGGGTTCTGCTGAAATACAGATTCCACCTGACCACGTGTGGGGCCCCTCTCTAACCAACCTGCTCCAGAAATCAAGAAGAGAGAGCAAGTCTGCGTAAGTGCAAGGCGAACGTCCACTCCGAAGCCCAGAGCAGCTGAACATCTGCTGCATCTTTTTCAGATGTGGCGGTGTAAGTGTTTACATCAGCTAACAGCCAGTGATTCTACATTTAAGTCAAAAACACAGAGCCATGTGGGAGGGGCACTGGAAGCTTGCTGCTGTGTATCCACACAACCGGTATTAACACAAAGTGGAAAAACCCAACTTTCTTCTTCTTCCTCTTTTTTTGTTTTCTTTTTTTTTTTTTAATTTTAGAGATGGAGTCTCACTGTGTTGCCCAGGCTGGAGTGTACTGGTGCAATTATAGCTTACTGCAGCCTCAACCTCTCAGGCTTAAGTGATCTGATCCTCTCACCTCAGCCTCCTGAGAGCTGGGGCTACAGGTGCGTACCACCACACTGGGCTAATTAAAAAATTTTTTTTTGTAGAAATGCTGTTTCACCATGTTGTCCAGGCTGGTCTCAAACTCCTGGGGTCAAGTGGACTTCCTGCCTCGGCCTCCCAAAGTCCTGGGATTACAGGCATGAGCAACTGCACCCTGCCGAGGAATTAATCCCAAACGCCTGAGGGAAACGCATGTTAGCTTCCAATGTGTTCCAAGCTCTTGCAGCTTCCCAGGGCTCTGCTGTTTGGGGGCCGGGCCCAGCAGCTACGTACCTCATTGATACTGATCTCGGCCTCTACATACTGCAGGCCCTTCTGGAGAATGGAGATGAGGGCGGCCGGTGGCACTAGCGTCCCATTGATGTTGGACTGGCTGATGTGGCTCTCAATCCCAAATGTGAAAGCTGAGTGGGAAAAACCTGTGGCAAGAGGGGAAAGCCGAAGTTGAGTGAGACCCCGAATTGAAGGAGGGAGGTGCAGCCATTGAGATCTGAAGGTGGCCCGCGGACTTCCAACACACTTAATTTGCAGGGACAGACACGGCTGTAGAATGCCCAGGGATGCTTCTGATTTGGGTTCAGTGAGGTGGGAAAGGGCAGGGAGAGAGAGACGGACTTCAGACCCAGGAAGACCAGGGTTGGTATGTGATGAAACAAGGGACTTTAATGGTAGAACCGTTTCAGTGTTATTAAGAACAAAGCAGAACAGACAACAGCTTGCCCTGCATGCCCCGGTTGGACATTTCTGTTACTCAAATTTGGCTCCAGGCTCCCCCACAAACTCCGTGGTTTGTAAGACTGTGCAGAAGCTCACGCTGAAGCCTCTCTGTGTCAACCCCTGAAAGCACACAGGGCACCTTTCTTCAGCCAAAGATGAGGGAACAGCAAACGCTGACCCTGAGTGCTCCTGGCACGCGGGGCAAGTGTATCACAACTCAACAACTGAAGACGGAGAAGAGGCCGTTCTGGACTGACTGGTGTGGCACTGAGTCATTTTCTCAAGACACTGGGAATTTTCTCTTTGCTAATTGATGCTGGCTCTTTTCCTCTCCTCCCCCAGTGCATCTCTTTCACTGCTGCTCTAGGAAGCTGCTGATCAATGATGCTTGGCAATTTAAAGGTGTTTTCAGATCAGCTTTGGATGAAGGCTCTTGAATGAAGCTGTTGGGAAGGGGCTCAGGACTGAATACACAGAAAGCCATGCCTTGCTCTTGTGGATGGCGCCTGCTTCAAGGAAGAAGGCAATGGTGCAGGGCATCTATGTGGAGGTCTGGGGGTGATGAGGAAGCTGCGACAGCCCTTCATCAAGGAGAGAGAGGGAGGTGGCATCCTACTGCCAGCAAGCCTAGGCTGCTGCAGGGAGTTTCCTAAAACAGGCAACCCTGCCTGGCAGGGCTGGGTCACTTTGCTTGGTGCAGAGGCGGCCTGGGGGTGCACAGGAGCTTGAAATCCTTGGGAGGTGGAGGTCATGGGGGGATCTCGTGTGAGGAACATGCACCCCCAGTGCTCGGCTCCCTGGCAACAGGTGGGGTGGACACCAAGGCATTCCTATGGTGTGGCTTTCAACTCTCACACTGTTTACATCTTCCATGCATGAGGCAAAGGAGCAGGACGCAGGGAGTTCGGAAAGCAGCCACTCTACCTCCCTGGTTAGGCCACTCTGCAGGCTGAGAATCTACTTATCCCAGGAGGCAGGACTGTCAGCCTTGCTGGACAGGTGCTCCTCTTCCACTGTCTTTCATTCAGAAAATGGGGGGCAGTGGCAGCCGGCTTCCCTCTGATTCCATATCAGCGCCCTTCTGCCTCGCCTTATCCAAACGCAAACTGACCTTGCAATAAGCAAAACGCTCACCAGATGGGAACGTTCCTCCAGGAGATGAGCTCTGCGCTGTGCTCTCCTTGCTGCTTTCTGACACTTCACTTTTCTCTGTCTACTCTCCCTCGTCCTCAATCCACCCTCTGTTCTGTCCCCACCGCCAGGTTGTAAAGAACATATCAAATGTGTAGTCGAGATTTAGCTAACAGAGTAATAGGGTAGCTGCTATTAATGTTACAATCAATTGCACAGAGCCTTGCATATTTCTTTACAAAACTATAACCGCCTACATTAGGTTGCAAAGGAGCCCTTTCCAGGTTCCCCTATCCCCAAGGGTTCCTCCGCCCCTGTGTTTTTGGAGGAGATAAGCCAAGGCTGTTTACAACAACCTCACCTTTTCCTTCTGACTTGTCTTCTCTCTCTCTATCCACCTTCCTTTTCCCCTACCCACTCCTACCAAAACGAAGCAACCCACCCTTGGGTTCACCAACGACTCTATTCTCCGCCATGCTATACAGAGTTTTACCTGCAAGCTTTTACCATTGAGGTCTTTGGCAAAGTGTGGAAGAGAAAAACCCCAGTCAATGGATAAAGCAGGACCTCACCGCATTCTTGGCTTGGCAATCCACTACATGGAATCTTCCTTATCTACTCTGGGCCACAGTGATTCCTCTCTCATAGACATCATGACTCTCACGGCTGATGGGGGCCACTCACGTGGCTCCTACTCAATGGCTTCAAGCCTCTCGGCATCATTCTGTCACTGCCCCTTTCCCCTTGATGAATTAGTCTCTGAGATCTTTTGAGGGTAACTGACAGCCTCCTGTTGCTCAGTTTGTAGGGGTGGGGCTGAGATCTAAGCCTGAGCAGCCAGAAAACCACTCTTAGCCACCATGAAACAGTATGTAGAAACATCTACTGAATGCACCAGAATGCAGCATTATGTGCTGATGACGGCACCTGACAAGCAAACCTCATGGCTGATGGAGCAATTGTGGAAGGAAAGTCTCATGCTCCTGGGATATTTCATTCATCCACTCTGACTCGCTCATTCCCATAAGCAGCACTGGGCCACAGAACTGATACCTGCAGTCACATGCTCTGTGAAACAGAGCCGATTCTGACCACATTACCGCCTTCAACCAAACCTGGGCACTCTGTCCACTACACCTCAGTCTTTGTAGCAGCTGTTTGGAGTTGGTACTATTTTTGTTTCACACATAAGGACAAATATTGGAGACATCAGGTAACCCGCCTAAGGATCATGTGATATGACACTGAACTAAACTATGAACCGTAGACTATGTGACTCCGAGATTCCGCTTTTTACTTTATACTCCAAGACCCTCCCACAAGCACAGGAACCAAAATTCTTGAATTCCCTGCATGGACACAGACTCCACTTCCACCTGGCTGCTCAGCTAGACCACTGGCAGCTCTCAACAGCAGCCAGGGTGGGTGCAGCTCAGGCAACTCACAAAGAACGGTGTGCAAAGCTCGGTCTAACCCACGGTGGGAGTGTGCCCTTGATTTCTCTCTCATCTGGGTTTTTAATGTTGAGTACATGTTTCGGCTGCATAACTTTATCTCTCTACATGATTATGCTCTCCAACACAGATTTCATTTCTAGATCGTGTGGACAACAGTATTCACATTCAATTAAGTCTTCTTGGAACAAAGAGATGAACCAGTAAAGATGGATGAAGGGTGTGGCGTCTGAGACCTCTGCAAAGAACTGAAAGTCGTCTGCCAAAAGGAATATCCTGTGCACATGCACAATGACAAATGCGCAGGATAAAGTTCTACAGGGGTACCTTGAAGGTCTTTCATCAGCTTGGGTCCTCTTTTGGAGAGGGTAGGTTGTCATGACTGGAAATTAGGCACCTTCATAAAGACCTGGGAGATGTGCATTCTATGCCATGGTTAACAGAAGCCCTCCTATTTGCTGAAATTTTCACTAGCTGCATTTCTTTGAATGGATCTCTACATGGCCTCTAGAGCAATGGTTTTTCAGACCATTTGCTTGCAAGATTTTCTTACTGATTTCTGGCCATGTGGTCTCATGAAGGCAAGCAGGAGGGCTGGACGGAGAAAATGTCAGCAGCAGGCAGAATGGCTGGGTTCTGTCCTCGTTCTGCCACTGGGTGCCTGGCCCATGTCGCTTCATTTGGCTGGGCCTGCATTTCCTCCTCTGTGGTACAGGGATAAAAAGTACCTTGAGGTGCTGATGAGACACATAGATGGGACAGCAGCCAGACCCCCGACACATTTGATGGAGAGAAGACCACAGTGAGTGGAAAGGTTGCTGTCCCAGCTTTCCTTGTTGGAACAATAAGGATGTCAGATGAAATGGCCACTAGGATATTTGCTAGTTCCGATATTCATTCTGGGACAGGAAGACGACTGCTACGTTCCGAATGTTTGTGTCCCCCCAAGATTTGTATGTGGGAGACAAATCCCCAAAGTGAAGGTATTAAGAGGTGGGGCCTTCAGGAAGCAATTAAATCACGAGGGCTCCACTCTCGTGAATGGGATCCGTGCCCCTATAAAAGAGCTCAAGCAAGCTCCCCTGCCCCTTCCACCATGTGAAGACACAGAAGGAGCCATCCATGTGAAACAGGACCTCACCAGACACCAAATCTGCTGACGTCTTGATCTTGGACTTCCCAGCCTCCAGAACTGTGAGCAATACACTTTGGTTGATAATAAATTACTCAGTCTAAGGTATTGGTTACAGCCCATACAAACTAAGACAATGCCCAAGGACTATGTAATAGAGGCTGCTTGACCACTTCCTCTTAGGCCACAGTTGCTGGAACCAGGTACCAGGGTGCTGCGGAAGGTAATGCCTGCCTCCACACCTGCCAGCATCTCACCCCTCCCACTTGGACTCCAGGGCTAATGGGCGCATTCATTTGCAGTCTGCCAGAGTGGTGAGACTTCGGTGCCTCGTGCCTCCTCAGCTTTCCCGCATCTCTGAACACATCTCTTCTGCCCAACAAGACATCCGTAGGAACAAAGACCAGAATGTCAGTGACAAACGAAGCACCAAGGACTGCCCCTGAGGCGGGTGCAGAAGTAGTTAAAGGGCAGGAGAACAAAGAGCTTGGTGGTACCTCAATGAAAGATCGTGTGAGGGTGATGGGTTAGTGTCCTTGGTGTCACCAGCAGGCTAGCCTAGAGACATTCCTGAAGACACTAGGCTTGCCACCTGCTTAAGAGGCGTATCCCTGATGAATCTCTTGACAGCAGCATTTCTCAACCATAGCATGGCTGACTTTTAGGCTGGCTCATTCCTTGCTGTGGGGGACACAGTCCCACACACTGTACGACGTTGAGCAGCACCCCCAGCCTCTACCCACTAGATGCCAGTAGCACACTCCCATTGTAACAACCAAAAATGTTTCCAATATTGTCCCATCCACCCCACCATGGTTGGGGAATTGACACCCTGAAAGGCCACTACCCCTAGCTCTACTCTCCTTACATTTCTGCTTGGTTCATGGTTGTTGCTATTGAAAAGCAAGCCACCCTCTGCATGTAATTGGTCATAGACCTTAGATAACATAACACACAGTAACAGAGCATAATCAGATGAGGTAAAATTATTCCCAGGAAGAAAAAAAAGAGTATAATCATGATCAACTGAAAGGCTTACACAAAGGACGACACTGCATGGAGGATGGTAGGATCTTCCGTGTAAAGTCCTGCCCATTTGGAATAAAAGGTGTAATAGCCTCACAAGAGAGGAAACAGTCTGTATAAGAATTTTTCTCATCTAACTAGGCAACATAAACAGATTTGAAACAAACCAAGTACATGTACTGAGTTTCTTGCAATTATGACACTGCTAAACCACACCCCTCACAAATGACTTCACAAACCATTTGAGTTATACAGTGAACTACTATGCCCAGCTAACGCTGGCCTGATTCACAGCAAAATCTGCTAGGTTATCAATCACTGGCCTTTAGAAATACTGCTTATTTGGCAGAGAAAAGTAGAATTTAATACTCAGGCAGCTGTGGGGTTGGTTTTGCATCTTCAGCTAAAACAAATACCAAGGGTATCAATTTGTAACATTAAAACTGGAATTTTTATTAAGTATTTAACAGGCTTACATACTTGTAATGCTGACAGCTATCCAAAGCTGATGGGCACCATCTGCTATCTATGCATTGTCTCAATCATGGGCTTGCAAACTGAGGCCCACAGACCAAGTCTGGCTCACTGACAGTGTGTGTAAATAAAGTTTTATTGAGATACAACCACACCCATGAGTTGATGTGTTGTCTATGGCTATTTTCACACTACAATGGAAGAGTTGAGTAGGTGCAACAGAGACCACATGGCTCATAAAGCTGAGGATATTTACTATCTGCTCCTCTACAGGAAAAGTGTGCCAACCTGATTTTATATACAGTTGACTCTCCACATCCGATAGTTCCGCGTCCACCAATTCAACCAACCACAGATCAAAAATATCCAGAAAAAAAACAACAAAAAAACAATATGATGATAATAATACAAATAAAAAACCACTGCAATATAACAAACACACTTCACTTCAGCCTGGGGGACAAAGTGATACACCAGTCTTGAGAGCAAAGGAAAGAAACAGAAGAGAAGAAAAGAAAGAAGGGGAAGGGTCATATCGGATGCAATGACATAAAAATTTGGTACCATTTCTTAGGCTTATGGAGAGAACACATTTAACCAGGTGCTCCGAAGCCTGGATCTGCCCTTAGCAGTCTCCCCAGCTTCCTTCTCTGACCAAAGGACAGGTGGAATTCAATGATCTACAAGGTCCCTTTCAATTCTAAAATCCTATGTAGAGAAAATAAACTACCTTACGGTGCCAACAAAACCTGAAGGGTTTTAATTTACGGAGGTGACTGAGTGACAACACAAAGAGGCTAATGCCATTGAAAGAATTTATTACTCAGTTCCCAAGGAAGGGAGTATGCTGGGGCGTGCCACACCATGTCACACAGGGCAACAAGAAACCTTATCACACACAGGGACCAAGAAGCTAAGAAAGAGAGAGGGAGGAACTAGGAGTGTACGTTTATGGCTACAGCAGTCGGGGAGTAAAGGGGTGGGGACATCCCTTATTGAATAGGAAGTGAAAAGGCATGTTAGAGTTTGTGGCTGGGAGTTTTATAATATGATTCTGGCACGCCTGCAAAAGCCACCTTATGAGAGGTAAACAACTTTGGTTGTTGGTCTAGCTCTATGATCAATGGATACCAAACAGCCATTGGTTAACACACTTGTCCAACCTAGTAGGCTAAAGAGAAGGGGTTTTACAATACAGTCATTATGAAACCAAAACGTACATGTAGCACTTCCTTTTGTTTCTGCAAATGCTGACATTTTCCCAACCTCCCTATTCATAGCGGAGTCAGCACAGCTTCTCCTCAGTCAATATTTCCCGGATCATAAAGGTTTCTCCAGCAGGACTGCAGCTGCCTGGAAAGCTGCCCACTTTCCTCTCAGTGCTGGGACAAGGTGGTGGAGGTGGGGAGGGTGTGATAAAAATAAAGATGGAGGAGAGGCCAAGGATGAGGAAGCGGGAGCCGGGATGAAAAATCAAATGGTGAAGAAAACACAGACACACACACACACTCTCATGGAGTTAGGAACAGTAAACGGAAAAGGCAAGGGAATTAGAAATCCTATCTTCATCTGTGGGGCGAATTCACTACCGGTTCCTTTCACTTCAACACTGATGGATTAGTCTCACCAGAGGATTACATTTTCTGCCCAAGAAGCAGTTCTTATCATATGTAAACTCCAATAATATCCGTGGTAAAAAGCAAAAAAAAAAAAAAAAAAAAAAATATGCTGGGGAGAATTCTTTTTGCCTTTGCAGTCTATTATCACTGACCATGTTCATATCAGCTTTCCATTTTAACGTGTTTATATGAAAAAAATCCTCAAGGCCCAGTCCTCAACTCCCATCCTAACCTCCAACAACATTTTGCTACAGAAAACAGAGTGCAGTGAGAACATTTTTATGTGCTGCAGACCTGTTTGAGATGACCCACCATAACATGGAATTTAGTGTAAAATGAAGCTGCCTCGGATGGCGTCCAAAAGAAATACCAGAAGGATCTCGTTAAAACAGGGTTTTGCCATAACATCTGGCCTGGACCCCAAGGGTGGTGGCTGAATACAGCTCAGGCCGCTGACAAGCGCAGACCAGGCACCCTTGCCAAGACCATTTTCATATCCTCTAGATGTGGGGAGCATCCAGGAGGGAAAAGCATTACTCAGGCCATAAACTCATGTGACTACTTCCTCCCAGGGCAGTAGTGGGCTAGGACAACCAGACAACCTTGGAGGGGCCTCGGCTGGGATACGGGGTGCTGCTTCCTGGAAATGCTCAGAGAGAACTGTAGTGGAGGTAATGCCAGGAGAAGCCTCAGCTCCTGCTGCAAGTCAGCTACTAGGAAGAGCTAGGCTCAGAGACGCTCATGTCCTCCAGCCCTGCAGTGTGGTCTCCAGCAGCTTGGACCACTCATGAATTCTGGATTCAGTATTTGCAAATTGGAAGACAGCATGAATGCTAAACCAGAGATTTACGATGGATAGCACCATTGCAAATCACACTCAAACAAAAGTCAAGATACGACTTTGGGAATATAAGAGAAAGCAATTTGGAAGATGGAGAAATTAACTCACATTGTTAAACAACCAACACAACTCCTGTTCTCACATTGGGGGATTTCTTCCAGTCCCTTTTCTCTATGTATCTTAATTACTTTCTTCTTCTTCTTTTTTTTTTTGAGACAGAGTTTCACTCTTGTCACCCAGGCTGGAGTGCAATGGCACGATCTCACCTCACTGCAACCTCCACCTCGCCAGTTCAAGTGATTCTCCTGCCTCAGCCTCTCGAGTAGCTGGGATTACAGGCGCACGCCACCACGCCCAGGTGATTTTTGTATTTTTAGTAGAAATGGGTTTTCATTTCATGTTAGCCAGGCTGGTCTGGAACTCCTGACCTCAGGTGATCCACCTGCCTCGGCCTCCCAAAGTGCTGGGATTACTTGCTGGGCGTGAGCCGCCGCGCCTGGCCTGTGCCTCTTAATTTCTATGTATAATCATCATGGTCACAGAATATTGCATCCCCGTTCTCTTTTACCTAACACACTGTAAGCATTTTCCCTGGTTGCTGGTTGGTTTTGGCAGCCACCTCTGTGGTTACTAATTTTTCACCAAGCAGGCAGGTCATCCTTTACTCACACTACGTCCAGTTTTATCTTTCAACAATGAATCAATGGCTTCTAACTGGACAGGTTCCCATGTCTCAGCTGGTGTTAATGTGCCACTAACCCTACTTGCCAGCATCTTTTCCTCCTTCCTGCCATCATGTGTCCTAGGTCCGCATCACCAAGATGGCACATTCTCCTCAAAAAAGCCGGGTTTTGTTCTTTATTTTTCTTGAAGTGCTCTTCTTCCTTTGCCTAAAAACTTCGATTCAAATCCGGCTCAGATGGCAGTGTATGCCCTTTCTTGAGCTGCTGGAGAAAAGGTGACAACTGCTGCATTCCTATCTCTGGTGGCCTCCACATTTCTGACGGTACTCAATTTTAAGTAGTGTGAAAGCAACGTTTGAAATTTAATAGCTATTTGAACATATGTTATGCGAACGATAGAACTAAGTGAAACTAGTATATTAATAGGTATTGGTATATCTAATAAAAAGCAACTGTTTCAATTTAAAAAAATATTAAGAAATTACTCCAGGTATATGCAAATATTGTGAAAATTCAGATAACGAGCAAAGAACTAAGATTGGCACTGGGTGTGGTGGCTTATGCCTGTAATCCCAGCACTTTGCAAGGTCGAGGTAGAAGGGTCATTTGAAGCCAGGGGTTCAACACCAGACTGGGCAACAAAATGAGACCTCATCTTTACAAAAAATAAAAATAATTAATTGAGTGTGGTGGCACGTGCCTGCACTCACAGCTACTGGGGGGGGGGGGGGGGGGGGGGGGGGGGGGGGGGGGCGGAGGTGGGAGAATCATTTGTGCCCAGGAGGCTGAGGCTAAGGCGAGCCATGAATGTGCCACTGCATTGCAGCCTGGGCAAGAGAGACTGACTGTGTCTTTAAAAAACAATAAATAGGTCAGGCGCAGTGACTCTCATTTTAATCCCAGCACTCTTTTGGAGGCGAAGGTGGGTGAATCGCTTGAGCCCAGGAGTTCGAGACTAGTCTGGGCAACATGGTGAAACACTGCCTCTATAAAAACTACAAAAAATTAGCTGGGTGTGATAGCACATTCCTGTGGTCCCAGCTACTTGGGGAGACTGAGGTGGGAGGACTGCTTGAGCCCAGGAGGTTGAGGCTGCAGTGAGCCAAGATCATGCCACTGCATTCCAGCCTGGGCAACGCAGTGAGACCCTGTCTCACACACAAAATATATATGGGGCAGGGGGAGGAGGGCAGGCAGCCCCTTCTCTGCTGTGCTGCTCATTGCAACCTTAATTCATATTTTCATACTTCCTCTAATAAAACTGCCATTTTTAAAAAATTAAAAATATATTATCTTAATTGTTGTATTATTTTTGTTTTTTCCAATGTATTATTTTTCCAATTTATTATTATTATTATTTTTGAGAAAGAATTTCGCTCGTTGCCCAGGCTGGAATGCAGTGGCACAATCTCGGCTCACTGCAACCTCTGCCTCCCAGGTTCAAGTGATTATCCTGCCTCAGCCTCCCAAGTAACTGGAATTACAGGCATGTGCCAGTATGCCCAGCTAATTTTGTAGTTTTAGTAGAGATGGGGTTTCACTATGTTGGACAGGCTGGTCTCAAACTCCTGACCTCAGGTGATCCACCCACCTCGGCCTCCCAAAGCGCTGGGATTACAGGCGTGAGCCACCGCGCCTAGCCCCCAATTTATTTTTGATCTACAGTTGGTTGAATTTGTGGATGGGGAACCTGTGGATATGGAGGGCCGACTGTATTTGAAAGCATCATGTAGTACATGATAGCTATATATACATATATACGTATGTATCTATATGTAAATATATATATATATAACTTTTATTACATTATTTTCAATGAATGTTGAATAAATGAAAAAATGAGAAAGATTCCAAAGCCAGATGGATGATGTTCTGAATCCCAGCTGTATGACCTCCTTGAAGTGACTTGGGTAGGCCAGAACCTTCTCAGTATCTTGGGTTTCTCATCTGTAAATGAGGATGGAGCTGTTTCTACTTCCTAGGGATTGGTAGGAATAAACAGTTTCAACTGTCAATATTTAGAATCATGCCTGGCACACAGCAAGTGCTTGATAAATGTGAGATATTGTTACTACAACAAAGCAGTGATGGGGGGACAGAGGTTAACACTGACAAGGGTGGGATATCTGGGTGCCAGGTGGTGGGGAGGGAACTGAAGACAAGGAGGCAGTAGGAAAGATAATATGGAAAAAAATGTTTGAACACAATCCTCATGTTTTTCTACTAAACAGTGCTAATTCTGAATGCTTCTCTCCGCCCTTCTAAATTCATATATTGAAATCTAACCCCCAAGAGGATGGCATTAGGAGGTGGGGCCTTTGGGAGGCGATGAGGGTGGAGCCCTCATGAATGGGATGAGTGTCCTTATACAAGAGACCCAGAGAGCTCCCTTGCCTCTTCTACCATGTGAGGACACAGCGAAAAGGCGCCGTCTGTGAACCAGGAAGCGGGTCCCCACCAGACACTGAATCTCCCACGCCTTGATGTTGGACTCCCAGCCTGCAGAAATGTGAGAAAAAAATCTCTGTTGTTTATGGTATTTTGTCATAGCAGCTCGAATGGACTAAGGCAAAGAGTGACATAATCATAGGGTAGAGGAAGCTTATCTTTGGAGTGGACAGACCATGGTAGGGAAATGGTGATGGTACCAAGTGTGGGATTACACTCAAGAGTGCCCGTGAAGTGTCATTCAAAATACCAGTACGGATGGCAATGGAGAAGTTGGGGATACACACCATGACTTGGAGGGGAGGAGTCACTGGAGAGATTGGGAGTGGACACTCAGACTTGGGGGATCAGCAGAGAGACTGGGGATGGGACTCAGACTTGAAGAGGAAGGGAGTGGCATATTACTACAGGCACAGATGTGGGAGGGTAAAAAGAACATCATCTTGGGGACAGTAGTAGTTGAGAAGTGAATGGAGAAGGAGGCACCAGCGAAGGGATATACAGAGACTTCAGGGAAGAGGGACAGTGCTGTGTCTGGCGGTCCAGACAACTCGCTTGCTATTCGGTCTGGAAAGCAAGAAAGGGAATGGAATTTGGCATAAAACATATCAATGCTGGACACTTTTAAGGTTACATTAGAATTTCAGAGCAGGCAAGTCTTGAATGTAACAGTGAATAAACTCGGAAGACAGGCACCTTGGTGAGTGGCTATTTCATCTTATCTAAAACAGGAAATGTGGACTCTCTTAGACATTTTCACGTCGTCACCAATTTTTAAAGTAGGAAGTGAAATTTAAGGCTTCTGTGCATCTTCAACAGAATCTAACCTTTTTTGTGGGTGTCAATACCAATGGAGAATTTTTGACTACACTGAACAAGATGTATACTTAAACAACTGTAATTTATAAATAATCAACTGATTTTCATTCTAATTGCTTTTTCTCCCTGTAACAAATTAATGAGTATAAGAATGGCAAGTCTTAATTTAGAACAATAAACTTAGAATAAGATCGTACAACTGAAATTGCACTGGAACCAGGAGAGTGAAATGGTTATGAACATCTGGAATGTAAGAACTTCTGGATTCCTGCATTTTGCTACTATAAGTGGTTATAATCACACCAAGAGAACAGTTTAGCAAAACAGTCTTTTCAAACAGTTTGTTTGCAACTAGCGCGGTTATGACAGGGTTGGTAATTGAACAATTAGCCCCTTCATAACCTCCCACGTGAGCAGAGGCTCTGCAAACCTACACCACTGTATTTAGCAAAGGGAGAATGGACATAGTCGGCGGAGGAGGATCAATTGTTCATGCCACACAGCTGGCCAGGGTGATGTGCTATTCTTTTCTATATGAAAGGCCTGGGTATCATGTTCTCCAGCTACTTACCCACTCCTACACATTCGTAGAAGTTAGTTTTTATCATTGACATCTAACATATGCATAAATGCACAAACGACAGACACAGAACCTCACCCAGACTTCCACGTGGCCTGGGCCTGAAGTGGTGTGGATAGTCTTGTATTCTCCTGTTTTCCTTCTGAACCCCTCGGCATGGGCCGCATGCCCATAGGAATGGCCCCCAAATAAAAACCCTGAGCGCCAAGGTTCAGGTGAGCTTCCCTGGCTGGCCACTCTCCCGTGCGTGTCCAATCATATTTTCTCCTGGGAGAATTAAGAGCCTCTCTGTAACTCCACTGGGGGTGGCCACCTACAAGGTTGTGCCTAGTTTCACTTGGACTTCGTGCCTTGTGCCTTTTCCCCTTGCTGATTTTCATCTGTATCATTTCATTGTAATAAACCGTAAGTGTGGCAGGTACTGAGTCCTGTGAGCCCTTCCAGCAAACCACTGGGCCTGAGGGTGGTCTTGGGGGTCCCAACACACCAGCAAAACGTGCTGTTCTCACTTAATAAGATCGCATCAAGGCATGAGACATTACTGCTTTGTAGAGTTTCAGGGTACTTTCATCCTCTACTAATGTGGACATTTTATTCAGGTCTTCCTTATTTTATTATTTGATGAAACTAATGTTTTCCTTTATTATTCCTAAAGCAAAGACTGCCAACACCTCAAAGAAATGCTGGCCTTCACTGTTTCATAAAGATTCTTTTTTTAAACAGGGATACACATTAGCAATGTAAAAGAGCCTCTGCAGTCAAAAAATATTTTTAGAGACTCAGCTGAACAATAAGCCCTGAACTTTTGTTTAAATTAAGATAGCTGAACCATTAAAATGATTTCCTGAATCCATGGAAACGTGTCTTGCATAAGAAGGCATTCCACGGCCCTAGGAAACACAGTGCAGTCTACAGAGTAATTTGTCAGCTGCTAGGATTACAGTGGGCAAAGCCACTTAATCATTTTTGTAGATGCAATTATTCACAAATATTAAGAGTAACGTAACCACCCAATGGATTCCCCTTGCCTGCTGCCTAGACAGAGCTGATTTATCAAGACAGGGGAATTGTAATAAACAGTTTAATTCATGCAGAGCCGGCTGTACGGGAGACTGGAGTTTTATTAGTACTCAAATCAGTCTCTCCGAAGGCTTAGAGATTAGGGTTTTTAAAGATAGTTTGGTGGGCAGGCGGGTAGGGTAGGGAGCATCCTGACTGGTTGGGTTGGAGATGAAATCATAGGGAACTGTAGCCGTCCTCTTATGCTGAGTCATTCCTCAGTGCCGGGGGGCACAGGACCGGTTGTTCACAGGTCCAAGTGGGGCAATCTGGTTGTCAGAAATGCAAACACCTGAAAAGACATCTCAAAGGCCAATCTTAGGTTCTGCAACAGTGATGTTATCTTCAAGAGTAACTGGGGAAGATGCAAATCTTGACTGCTGGCATAACGGCAAATTATTATGGCATACTGGCATAATGGTAAATTATTTAGAATTCAAGCCCCTCTCATCCTAATTTGGTGGCCTTTCATTAGTTTTACAACATTCAGTTTTGGGGAAGGACTATTATCATTGAAACTATAAACTAAATTTTTTCCCCAAATTAGCTTGGCCAGGAATGAGCAAAGACAGTCAACCTGTGAGCTAGAAGCAAGACAGTCAGCCACGTCAGTCTTCTCTCACTGTCAACATGTTCTCAGTTATAATTTTTGCAAAGGTGGTTTCAATCCCTCCCTTTGGGTTTTGTAACACCTTATTCTTAAGGTGTGGGCTATGAAGATGGAAAAAGAAGAGATGACTGCTCCAACTTCTTCCTGCTGACAGTGGGCATAGTGGGTGTAGCTGTAGACCCCAAGGGAAAAGGAGTGGAACCCCTCTGCAGCTGTCTGCATGTACTCACATGTGCCTGGTTGGGGTTTCAAGGCTTGCATGACAAAGGCATCAGTATGGTCATCTGTAGTTTTGGCAGAGCATTTAAGTGAACGGTGAACTATAAGGTACTAGGATAAAGACTGGAAGTCCTGGCTTCCGAAGCCTTTGTAGACTTGACCTAAAGCTCTGAGGGACCCAGGGGAACATCTCTGAGAACCAGTTAGACATGGGGCGGCTGGCAGAGAGATTTGGGCAGAGAGTGGTTGTTAGACAGACGGATTGGGATGGACAGGGAAGAACACATTTACATATATGATCCCATATTCTTTTTAGGTCAGTTTCCTAGTCCTGAGACTAGACGTTTAATTAAACAGCTGTTTCCCATATCCGGAGGTGGCAATGCAGGCGGGTTAGGCCTCTTTTGTTATAGATGAGGAAGGCAGTGAAAATCGGAAACATTTTTGTCGCCTATATTACGAGGAATAAGCTTCAGCTTGCAGGGCCTTAGGAACAAGGTAGTAGCATTTTACTGAGTCCGAGTTAGAAAAGTGGAAGAAAAATTTGAAAGCATTAGTTTGGGGACTTGGCGCCCACAAAGAATTAAGGGTTAACAGAAAATAATGAAAACTCAAGAAGTTCATAGTTTTTTGAAACATAATTTTTCTCTCTCTAGTCCCCATTTTTATTAAAGACAAATCATAGTAAGACAAATTAACTTGCAAAATAAGTCTTAGTCTTATTATGCTTGGACTGGTTATTTGCATAAAGTGCAGCAAGAAGAATTATTTGCCATAATGGGCTCTTTCCTCCACCCAAGGTCTCAAGATAACTTGGGGCTCCCTAGGCCTGCCAGAAAATGACATTCTTTACTTACCACAGGTCAGGAACCCTGTACAGAAACCGCACAAGGTATGAGGTGTTTTCCTGAGGGCTTTTGTTGGCTCTGTAAGGCAACTTTGATTCCTTAAAGCAGTCTGTTTATATTTGAATGCACGCCATTCCAGTCAAAGCCTTGGTAAAATAACCAGGGTTTCTAATTCTGTTCTGTTACAAAAGAGAACAGATTCTTACTGCACTTATGCAAATAACGATACTGCCATAAGTTGAGAATACTCAAATAGTCTCTATAAATTCTGCAGAAATCAGGTAGAGAAAAAGCAACATGCTCCAAATGTTGCTCACAGTAAATTTCGCACAAGTTTGTCTTATTGAATTGCTAAAAGTGGTAAATAGCTCAAAAGAAAACATTTTCTTGATTCTGAATAACAAAGGGATTAGCAATGTTTAACGTATCAGTTCTCCACGAGTCCCAAAAGTTTGGGTTTTTTTTTTTTCCTATTCCAATGGCACAATTTCTAAACTTATCAGAGACCCGCATTCAAGAGTGCCTGTCAGAGTCCTATAGCTGAATATAACAACTGCCTTCTGAAAAAGAGCAACACAAGACAATAATTGTCTATGGATGACAGAAGTCTCAGGACAGCCATAAAGATGCAATCAACAAGGAATTCTGGTCATCTCTGTGACACAAAACAATTTAACGTAACAATTATAATTATTAATGATAACATACACTGAAACATCAGAATTATAGGAATCTTTGCACAGGTTTGTAACACATACTGACAACATATTTATATGAATATAACCCAAAGAAAGTTAAACACCATTTTATATTTGACAATGCTTCCTGCATGGTTTTAATATCAAATAAGCCAAATGTATCTCTTTTGGACTTTAGGTGTCCTAATTTTTTTTTAAAACATAACCTAGAATTTGATCTTGGCAAGTTTGTCAAATATCAAAGGTTTAAAACATTAGATATCACAAAATAGAATCCCAGGTCACCATACCAAAAGTCATTCATTTAGCCAAAATGGTAACTCAAAAATGTTACGAAGGAAAAAATCTTTCCTTTGATAGGAGCCTCAGAGCTTTCCAAACAACAGGACCCAATGAAGACGGCATGAAGCCAACGGAATCTGTCTCTTTCCTTTCCCCTCTCCCTTTTCCCTGCCATTTACTTGAAGGGGCAAACAAAAACCTTTCGTATCCCTTAATATTACATGAAAATCTTGTTTAAAAGAAAAAGCAAAATTTCACCTTTGCATTTGTGTACTATTAATGTTAAACCCAATTCTTAATAAAACCTTATAAACAAAGCTATATAATCTTAATTCAATTGACCATAAGGTAAAATTTTCAAAAACCCTTTAAAACCCTTTATAATTTTCTGTTAAACAGCTGATTAATTTCCTAAGAAAACCATTATTCAGACACATGGGCCCGGATTTGAGCCCTGCATCAGTGTGCTTTTATTTTAATGTTTAATTTACCAAAAACTGAAATAATCTCCTTCAAATCTTAGCCAACTGCCTCATACACACAGAACTTCCTTTACAAGATCAATCCTTCATTCCTCATTCCTTCACAAAGCCTTTATAGCTTGTTTTTTTGTTGTTGGTTTTTTTTTTTTGGGGGGGGGGGGGGGGGACAGAGTCTCGCTGTCACCCAGGCTGGAGTGCAGTGGCCGATCTCGGCTCACTGCAAGCTCCTCCTCCCGGGTTCACGCCATTCTCCTGCCTCAGCCTCCCGAGTAGCTGGAACTACAGGCGCCCGCCACCACGCCCAGCTCATTTTTGTATTTTTAGTAGAGGCGAGGTTTCACCATGTTAGCCAGGATGGTCTCCATCTCCTGCCCTTGTGATCCTCCCGCTTGTTTAAACTTGCAGTTTTGTCTTATCGCTCTTTTAGGTTAAGATGATCCTTAAAACCCCCTGAACTAGACAACAGTACCTTCCCTTTAACAAAAACCGTATTTCCATACCTTCTTATAACATTTTACCAAAAATACATTCTATTTTCCTTGTATACCTTATAGGTAAAATTGTTTCTCCAGTACATTACAATGTTAATTCTCAGTAGCTTTAATTTGCGGTGTAATATCTGATAGGTAAGCAATTTTAACCATGTATCAGATTATAGAGCCCAGGACAAAGACGGAGCTGCAGACAATGTCTGACTCTTCCCAGCCCAGCTAGGGCACCTGGCTAATTCCACGTGTCCCCAGGCCTTATCTAGAATCCAATGGCTGTAAAACAGACAAGTCAAACAATTATTAAAAATCACAGAAGCAGTTTATGAGCTTAAAGCATCTAGCAAACAGTATCTGACCTGACTAATTTAGACCAAATGTATAAACGTTGAAGACATTTTATTTTACTTTACCAATAGTATTTTAAATTGCCTTTATTTTTCAAAGATTAGAGTCACGTGACCTAAACGCATTAATGTTTCTATTTTTCTGACAATCTTTTTTAGCACTTTTTTTCTTTAAAAGTCAACTAATAGGAACATTAACATGTTTTATATAAACATCACACACACAACACATATAAATACACAGACAGAAGGGATCCGGTAGTTATAAGATTTTTTATCTGCCAATTTTTAAGTTTCTTAATTGGATTACTGGCTTCAGGGTGGAGCCCTTATAGGAACAGAGCCAGGAAAGCATGCAGTTTCTAGGGCCTAATAAGCAGGCAGAGCTGGAAGGCAAAAACAGATCCCCCAAATTAAGGGTCCCATTTTTATACGACATCTTGGATCCCCAAAAAGAGGGGAATGCAATGGGAGAAAAGAGTGCAATGCTTTTACCCTGCATTCCACTGCAAGGCAATCCAAAGCCAATCAGCCCATCCCCCAAAGGAGTCTCATCTCTCAGTGTGGGGTAGAAATATTTCCATACCTTCTAGGTGGCTGAGAGCATGCTTCTCTAATCCAAAAGTGCAAAGAGCTGAGTATCCTTCCATAATTGCCATTAGCCATCCCTTAAAGTATATTTCCTACCTAGTTATTACACACACAAGCTAAAAGCTCTTCTTTCCGCAAAGTAATTTCTGATACCTCCCAAAGTCAAAATATATCAGGTAGGCCGGGTGCGGTGGCTCAAGCCTGTAATCCCAGCACTTTGGGAGGCCGAGGCGGGCGGCTCATGAGGTCAGGAGATCGAGACCATCCTGGCTAATCCGCTGAAACCCCGTCTCTACTAAAAATACAAAAAAATTAGCCAGGCATGGTGGCGGGTGCCTGTAGTCCCAGCTACTCAGGAGGCTGAGGCAGGAGAATGGCGTGAACCCGGGGAGGCAGAGCTTGCAGTGAGCCAAGATTGTGCCACTGCACTCCAGCCTGGGCAACACAGCAAGACTCCGTCTCAAAAAAAAAAAAAAAATACATCAGGTAACATGGAGCAGAGCCTTAGATTTTGAGAGGCATCTAGCCTCCTTCAATTCCTGGGGTTCCATGAGGAAAACGTAGATTTTTCTCAAAACAGGGTATGTGACACCTCCTGTGTTTTTCCCAAGGAGTTCCGGGGCTGTCAGAAATTACTTTAGGTCCTCTCATGTGGGCATCAAGAGTGGCAAGAAAACAGACTGGGGAAATAATTCAGCTGAGAAGAAAAACAAAGGAAAATTTTTCTTAAACAAACAAAATCCAAGAAGCGAAAAAGCACCAAGGCCTTTTACATATATATATATATATATATATAAAACTTGGATATCAGTTTTTAATTAAGTTGATTTTAACCAGGAATGAGCAAAGACAGCCAGCCTGTGAGGCTAGAGACAAGATGGAGTCAGCCATGTCAGATTTCTCTCACTGTCATAATTTCTTCCGTTACTATATTTGCAAAGCCAGTTTCCGTAACACCCTTTTCCTGGTTAACTAACTTATTCACCAGGAGCCAAGCCAAAAAAGAAAAATCAAATAGAAAGTCTGCTACTCTCAATTATTTTATTATCTGCCAGAGAATGCTTTTGGCAGACTTTCTCCTTCCTCAAGGGAAAAAATACCTGCAAAATTTTAATAATAACAAGGACTGCATTTTGCTTGCCGTGAACGTCTATTTGAGTTCTGCAGGTGAGGGAATCAAAATGAAGCCCAAGGAGAACATAAGATGAAGGACAAAGAAATCAGAATGCCATGAAAACTCCATTTCCCAAGAAAAACCAGTTGGAAGGAAAAAAAATCCTACAACTAAAGGATATGAATCAGTGGTTCTTAACTGACGTTGATTTTACCCACCAGGGCACATTTGACAAATGTCTGCCCACACTCTCTCCATTGTAATAGAGAGTGGGCAAATGTTAGGGATGCTGCTGAACATCCTGTAGTATTCGGGACAGTCCCCCGAAGATGAAGAACGATCCAGCCCCCACTGTCAATAGTGTCAAGGCCAAGAAACCCTGATCTCAATGAATGGGCTGAAAATGTTGAGTTAATGCATTATATGTTGTGGCCATTCACAACATCTTCAGAAGTTAAGACCCTCAAATCTGCCCACTTCTCTCAGGCTGAACACATAAATCTAACAGAATCCTCCACACTGAAGGCTGTAAGTGGATATTGTAAAAGCATTCTAAGGCTCACTGGTAAGTGAGCAGGGAAGAAGCCATGCACCGACTTTTTCCCCCAGTAAAAATGCAGCCCACCCACAGACGACAGTCCCCAGTCTGCAAACATTCAAGCAATGTCCATATGACAACTGCTGTTTGCTTCCAGCTGATTCTTCTGTTTCCAATGGCCCCACAGTGTCTGTGTGGCCATCCATTTCTCAGCTAATAGGACTGCCGCTCGAATCCATTACACAAGAGAGTACCCCCACCCAGCCCTAGGCCTGCAATATGGCTAATGACCTGTGAAATATAATAAAAATGTCTTGGCTGCCTTTGCATTATGGACCACCGCCTATCACACATACAAAGCTTTGCAGACAATAGAAACATTGAATTACATTTTTGGTATAGTCTTTTTTACAATTAAATAATTCTGTAATTACTAAGGACTCAGGGGAAGCTGCAAAACTAGTGAAGTGCTGTGCACCTTTCATCCTGTCTCCTCCCATCTTGGCATCTTACACTACTGTCCAAGAGGATCAACACCACTAAGTAGGAGGCAGGACAGAAGCTCACTGGAACACAAACTATCGTCATCCTTTCTGCACTGCATTCACTGGTTGTGTATGTATAATCTATGCAGTTTGATCCTACGTGTAGAACTGTGGAACTGTGTCTCTCGTCAAGGTACCAAACTCTTCCATCAACACAAAAGAACTCTCCTATAACCATCCTTTCTACGCACGTGCTCCCATCTCTACTCCAGATCCGTAGCAGCCACTGATCTGGTGTCCACCTGTATATTTTCAGCACTTTAAGCAGGTCCTATAAATGGAACCATATAGTCTGCAATCTTCTTCCTTTTTTTTTTTTTTTTTGAGACAGAATCTCGCTCTGTCGCCCAGGCTGGAGTGCAGTTGTGCAATTTCGGCTCACAGCAACCTCCACCTCCTGGGTTCCAGCGTTTCTCCTGCCTCAGCCTCCAGAGTAGCTGGGACTACTGGCATGTGCCACCATGCCTGGCTAATTTTTTTGTATTTTTAGTAGAGATGGGGTTTCACCATATTGGCCAGGCTGGTCTTGAACTCCTGATCTCAAGTGATCTGCCCACCTAGGCCTCCTAAAGTGCTGGGATTTACAGGCATGAGCCACTGCACCTGGCCCAGTCTGCAATCTTCTGACGTGGCCTGTTCTACTCGGCACATTTCTCTGGGGGTTCCTCCAGCTTGCTGTGCCTACCCACAACTCCTTCCTTTTCACAGCTGAGCGGTGCTCCACGGCACAGACATGCCACAGCTTGCTTCAACTACGCCCACTGATGGACACTGGCCATATGTCCAGGATATTGCTATTATAAATAAGCCACTATTTTCTGTTTAACTTTTTTAAATAACCAGATTTTGTCAGACACCAATGTAGCTTACAAATGATACTAGCTGTGCCAGGGATTTGCCCCAAACACTGATATAGGACTATGAAAAAGCCCTTATCATGTAGTATTAATAATATTACTATTACTGTGAATACAGGTGGTTCTCTCTTCCCTTTGAGACTAATTTTCTAAACTCTGAAAACAATCTACACATGGAACTTCTCACCTATAATACCATGACCTCCTCCTAAAATCGTGGTAAAATATATACATAACATAAAGTATATCATGCTAACCATTTTAAAAAAAATTTTTTTAAGAGATAGGGTCTCACTCTTTTGTCCAGGCTGGAATGCAATGGTGTGATCATAACTCACTGCAGCCTTCACCTCCCAGGCTCAAGTGATTCCCCCCACCTCAGCCTTCTGAGTAGCGGGGACTGCAGGTGTGAGCCATGCCCGGCTAATTTTTGAAACTTTTTGTTGTTGAGACAGGGTCTTGCTATGTTGTCCAAGCTTGTCTTGAACTCCTGGCCTCCAGTGATCCTCCCACGTTGGCCTCCATCTTAACCACTTTTAAGTGCACAGTTCAGTGGCATTAGGTGCATTCACACTACTGTGCAACCATCACCATCAGCCATCCCCAGAACTTTATTCATTTTGCAAAATGGAAACTGTACCCATTAAATAGCAACTCCACATCCCCTGCTTCTCCCCATCCCCCAGCAACCACCCTTCCACTGCCTGTCTTTTTGGATTAGACTTCTCGAGGTATCCCTTCTAAGTGGAATCCGACAGTATTTGCCTTTTGTAACTGGCTAATTTCACTTGGCATAATGTCTTCAAGTGTCATCTGTATTGGAGCCTGTGTCAGAATTTCCTTCCTTTTCAAAGCTGAGTCATGATATTCCGCTGTATGGATGGACACGTTCTGTTGATGGAATTTCCTCTGTCAATGGACATCTGGGTTGCTTCTGCTGAGGTTTTCTAAAGGACACTGTACTGCTCCCCTAAAGTGTGAGGTCAGTCTTGGAAGGAGGGGGCATGTCTTTCTGTTCAGCTCTCTCAAGCCACCGTCCTCACAACAGCCGCTCACAGATGCAACAGGAGGAGATCAGCCCAGCACACAGCCTGGCCTCCACTCCGGCAGAAACTTGAGGATGACGAATCCCACTCGACTGACAGCACCCTGCTCAGAGGCCTAGGATATGAAGGGCATTGGAACACAGGGAAGCCTCAGGGAAGTGCTTCTTTCATGGACAGACTGAAGCTCCCAGGACCCCTCTTGGATCCAGACTAGTTGGCTTTGAACAGTGTTCTCTTCTACAGGGCATGAGCTACAACCCATCCCTCAGCATCAGGCCCCCACAAGCCACCTGCTGCTTTTTCAGAGGGGACCACTTCACCCTCAGTCTCATGTTTCTGTAGAAAGTGTTGAAGAACAGGGAACCTTCCCCTCCGCTCTACCTCACTCTAACCAAGACCCACGCCAGCTTACCCGCTGTGAACTTGCTGAGTCATCTGCCAGGTACTCTTTTTGGACGGTTTAAACTCACTGTGTGTTGGGCGCTCAGCACATTTATCTCTGTGCTTGGGTTTGTTGTGGAAAGAGGAGGCCGCTGAGGTCTCACTCACTCTTCCATGCACTCCTCTTAGGCTAATTCACCTGAATGGCGTCACCACCAGAGAGAAGCACTGCAGGTGAAGTGTGTCACCCAGCAAGACTCTTTCTTTTTTTTTTTTTTTTTTTTTTTAGACAGGGTCTCACTCTGTCACCCAGTCTGGAGTGCAATAGCACAATTATGGTTCACCGCAGCCTTGACCTCCCAGGCTCAGGCAATCCTCCTGTCTCAGCCTCCTGAGTAGTTGGGGCTACAGGTATGAACCACCACACCTGGCTAAATTTTGTATTTATTGCCCAGGTTGGTCTTGAACTCCTGGGCTGAAAGCAATCCACCCACCTCAACCTCCCCAAGTGCTGGGATTACAGGTGTGGGCCTCCACACTGGGTAGAAGTCTTTCTTATTAATGATTATCTTGGCATGGAAGCTTCACGAAATGAATGACAAATGTCACTAAGTTATATTCACAACCCTGAAACTCTGGGCATGTGGATGTATGATTTCACTATTATCTTACTCTGTTGGGGCTGCTCTACCAAAATACATAGAGTAAGTGGCTTATAAACAACATGTGTGTCTCACAGTTCTGGAGGCTGGGAGTCCATGATCAACACGTGGCAGACTGGGTGTCGGATGAGAACCCGCTTCCCGGTTCATAGATGGCGCCTTCTCACTGTGTTCCCACATGGTAGAAGGGGCAAAGGAGCTCTCCTCATGACTTCATCATCTCCTAAAGGCCCCACCCCCAATACTATCCCCTTGGGGGTTAGGATTTCAACATAGGAATTTGGGGGAACAGAAACATTGGGACCATAGCAACTATCCTCCTTATGAACAAGGCTGACATATAACACAGAGCCATATATATGTTACATAAACAAAAGCAGCATGCCCACTTCTACTCAGCTAGTCCTGTGTGCAGAAATGGGCTCTTTAGGAAAAGAAGAGTGCCCAGAGTGTAGATGCTCACTTTTGTTAACTAGTGATACTCTCACTCTGAATAACCCATGTTTGGTGACATTAATGGAGGCAAGAAAAATGTATAATAAATTGGCCTCTCAGCTACAAATCAGGGCAAATCAGAACATAAGTTCCACTGAATAAGGAGATTTCAACCATCCTCTAGGGTCTTTAAATCTTTACAGCTAAGCCAGAAGTTCCTCACTCTGTGAATTCAGCATGGGTGAGAAGTGAATTTTTACCATTTATTATGGTGACAAGCTCCTTTTAGTAGCTACAGTCTTTAAAATTACTGCCATCACGGACACAGCACTTGGTAACATCCCTGTGCCAGACACAACGCTAGTGAAATTCCATTTCTACTTGTGTTTCTTTCTTCAGTACTGTCGCCACCACCATCATCACATGGTTTTTATTACTTGTCTGCCTGTTCCTGGTGGTGTGGGGACGTCAGTCACAAAGCTCCAGGTAGGGAAATACTTCGCTGGGTTTTCGATGACTTTGATACCATGGGTATGTGGGCAAATGCACAGAGAGCTTTTGTGGCCGCCACAGGACCCAGCCTGCGGAATCCTGCCATCTGGAAGCCTGGCCTTTGCCTTGCCCAGATGCCTGGGCTTATCCACCGGAGGGCTGACGAGGCTGTATAGAGTTTCCTATTTTTAAGCAGAAGGTTAGACCAACGGCGCTGCTTAAGGAGGGGAAGGTATGCAAACAAGGACACTCTGTCATTCAGCTGACCTGGGCTACATTCATGTCTGCCCATGGAAACTGTGACCCTAACAGGTTCATGAAATTAGTCCAGAAGGCTAGCTGCAAATCCTCAAAGGAAGAATCACACTTCATGAGCGTCCTGCAGATATATACGCCAGGGTTAACGTCCCTTTACATACTTTCCAATATGCCTTGTGCGACAGGCAGAGGAGCTCTGTGACTCAACTCACCTCTATAAAACCACTCATGTTTACGATGTGTCCTGCCTCTGCCTTAGATGGAAAAGAATGCACTGGTTTCTGATAAAGTGAAACCTACACTTATCACACGACCCAGAAACCCCACTCCTAGATATTTACCCAAGAGAAATGAAAACCTACGTTCACACAAATGACCTGTATGAAAATCTTTTTTGTAGCTTTATGTTGGAATCACCAAAACCTGGAAAGAACGCAAATGTCCCTCCACAAGAGGATGCATAAACAAATCATGGGAACAGCATTCAAAATGGAACACCACTTGGCTATTCAAGAATGAATGGCTGGTGCACACAACAGCATGCATGACTCAAATGCATGAGGTTGAGTGAAAGACGTAACACTCCCAGGACTACACAATATGTGATGCCATCTCTATGCCATTCCTGCAAAGCAAAACTCTAGGGACAGAGCAGTGGTGGTTGCCAGGGGCAGGGTGCGGGTGCAAGAGGAGCTGAGTACAAAGGGACACAAAGCAATTTTGAGGGTGACAGAACTGTTCTGTGTGTTGATTACGCTCAAGCCAGCTCCGCACATTCCTTCCTTCTTTCCTTTTCAGACAGTTATCTTCTACTTCTTTAAAAAATATTTTTGGCCAGGTGATGCAGTGGCTCATGCCTCTAATCCCAGCACTTTACGAGGCCAGGGTGGGAGGATCTCTTGAACCCAGGAGTTTGAGACCAGATTGGGCAACATAGTGAGACCTTGTCTCTACGAATAAAATATAACAGAAAATAAGAAATTAGATGGGCATAATTTCTTGTGGCACAAGCCTATAGTCCCAGCTGTTTGGGCGGCTGAGGTGGGAGGATCACTTGAGCTTGGGAGGTAGAGGCTGCAGTGAGCCGTGATCGTGCCACTGCACTCCAGCCTGGGCAACAGAGTGAGACCCTCAGCGTGAGTGAGTCTCAAAAAAATAATTTTTCATAGTACCTCCCTTTCCCCCGAATCTATCACCCGATTATCTTGCAGGCAGTTCTTTCTCAGTTAAATACAGTTTGAATCTGTGGTTCTGTCCCCCTGTATTCCTCATACCGTTTTGCAAGTTCCTGTGAATTATTTAATTTATGCCAAAAATGTGGGTCTGGGAGAACATGTTTTCTTTATAGTTTGGATTTTGGGATGAAGTCCCAGAGGAAATAATATGTTTACAGGGACTCACTTGCCAAACTTTCTCTCTTTCCATACTAAGTGGAAAATGGACTTCCACTTCCCTTGCTGTATTCAGAAATATGCGGGGGAAAACAATTCACGATTCCCCCAGCATTTGGGGGAGCTGCTCACTACAGCAGGTGCAGGCTGTGCACATTTATAGGGGCTCGCTCCCTTGCTTCTCTCCTCCTGGGATGGTAACATGAGCTCATGGGAAAGGCACATGGCCACCATGTGATTCTTAAAAACTGCCCAGATAGCACAAGTGACCAGGCAATGGATCCTGTAAGACAGAAGCCAATGGACTCACACATTGTATTAGTCCATTCTCATGCTGCTAATACAGACATACCTGAGACTGTGTAATTTACAAAGGAAAGAGGTTTAATGGACTCACACGTTGTATCAGTCCATTCTCATGCTGCTAATACAGACATACCTGAGACTGGGTAATTTACAAAGGAAAGAGGTTTAATGGACTCGCAGTTCCACATGGCTGGGGAGGCCTCACAATCATGGCAGAAGGTGAATGAGGAGCAAAGTCACCTCTTACATGGCTGCAGGAAAGAGAAGGTGTGCAAGGGAACTCCCCTTTATACAACCATCAGGTCTCGTGAGACCTATTCACTTATCCCGAGAACAGCATGGGAAAACCTGCTCCCATGATTCATTTACTTCCCACTGGGTCCCTCCCCGTGATATGTGGGAATTACGGGAGCTACAATTCAAGATGAGATATGGCCAAACCATATCACCCGTCAAAGCCAGACTGCTGAACTCATGCAAAAACCAACAAATCCATTTTGGCACTAGAGCTTGGTAATGCAAAAGTTCCCTACTACTTAACATTCTTGCTTTAACCAGTTTCCTCTTTCAGATTGCCAAGAGTCTGCTGCTATGAGATGTCACCTGTGGGTAACATCTATTGAGTGCTTCTGATGGGCAAAGCCCTTGCTTTGGACAAGTAACAAGGGCAACAATGAAAATCCACTAATCCACACAGGTAGGGAAATATATGTGGTTTGCTAAAAGCCGGATGACCTGACTTCTGCCTGTTGTAGGCAGAGGAACAAAACACATCTGTTTTTGAGGTTCTTTCCCGAGTTTGAAGAGATGTGTTTTGGATCCTTCTTCAACACCCTGCTTCCCTTGCTGTCTGAGGCCATCAGTGCTCCACTGAAGATTCCTCCTTGCAGTCTAATACATCCTACCTGACACCATGCATACTGGCAGAGGGGAGGAAGAGAGACACTGGTGAAGGAGGTGAACGGATGGACAGGAGCGGCACCTGGTCTGCTGGGTCCAGGGCAAAGAAGCAGGGCTCAGGCCACATGCTTGGTGACTCTGGAAAACTTGTCTGTCACTGCACCTGGAAGGTGGGGTTGAGTGTTCTAAGCAGACCTTCCAGGGAAGCAGCTGTCCTGCTGCACTGCAGGGAAACACCTACTCCCTGCCTCACTGCCCACCCCCAACCCGCTTCCTGCCACACACAGGTAAGGAAGGATGACCAGGGAAGGAGGAATGCCAGTTGCAGTAAGATCACTGGATCTGGGAACCCAGAATTTACCGACAACTACTAGTGGAGAAAGCCAGAGTGGAGGGAGCTGAGGAATGAATCATCTTCTGAGATGCAGAACCTGTTTTTAATGAGTTTGGTGGGGTGCAGGAATGAGTACAGGTGCTGGAGGAGGAAGCATGATCAGGGAAACGTTTTCCTTTTTATTTAAGGTAGAAGGGAGACAGCGATAGGCTGAGAAGGTGTGCTTTCTTGATGGGGGCTCAATGACTACTATTGACCTAACCAAAACTTTAGGACTTGAGACAAACACAGAAAATAACCCCAGAATGAACACTTCAACATTAGGTATTTCTTTGCTCCCTTCTTCCTCTGAATACAACCTTGTAGGGTGCTCTAAAAAGTTCCACAATGCACACAGTGAGCTGAAGAAAGTGCAATAGTCTCTCTCTCCAATATCAACTCTGCCTAAGAAGTGTTATTATACTTCAGTGACACTGATGAATCAGGAATGGAGCTCACAGATGTTACACAAAGTTGACATTTGCCAAGGTCTATGCATTGTTGTGCTCCAACTCTCCCTCTCAGCTGCCTGGTTACAGAAGCTTCATAAACAAACACTGAATAAGGAAGCCGACCTTTCTGGGGAGGGATGGGGGTTTCTGTGTTTATTTCAAGAAGCCAGCAAAGCTCATGCTCCGTGGCCCTGGGGACCAGCCAGCAGCACGGCTCTGTCTCCAGGTTACGGAGCACGTGGTCCTTCACACCCGACAGTTCCAGCCGGGAACTTGTTTACACAAGAGCTGTGAGTCTCTTTGGCCTTCATCGTGTCCTTGTGCAGAGGTGTTGCTAGATGGAAAGAATCTCAAATTCCATGCCACAAGTCGACAAGGAAGCAGGGTTTGGTACGTGGATTTCCATTTGCAGACACCTCTGGAAAGCTCTGGGCTCTGAGGCAGGAGACCACCTGTGCTCCTCTAAGAGCCGAGGTTGAGGTATTAGCAGAGCGGTTATCATTTCCCTGATTTCCAGAGTGAGGCAGTACATATTTTGTTTTGTATACCAATTTCTTATACTATGTTCTGGCAACAGCCAATCACAGGCATCTAATATATATGCAGAAAGAATGTGTACTTGCCATGAATAACACTAGCTGGGAGCGCAAGGGACAGAGACCCAGGCTTGGATGGGGAAGGCACGCACTTACAATGTGCTACGTGCCTGACGTATTTGAGCACATTTGCCTGGGCAAGGAAACCCAGGCTCAAATGAACAGGCCTCACTCAGACTTGTTCGAGGATCAGAGCTCGAGCCATTCTGCGTGGCTCCAATTCCTGCATCCTACCCTACCAGGCTAGCTGTGAGAGAACCCACGCCTAGAGGAGAGTAGATTGGTTTTCCCTCAAATCGAATACATGCATCTCTGGGAGGAGGGGGCCTAGGAACTGGGGTTTCCTCTTCAAATAATCAAGTTCCAGAATACATACAATCTGGTATCAAGGGCACGAAGCTTAAAACCCAACTTAAAATCCCAAACCAACTGTTATGAGTTGAAGTGTGCCCCCTCCTCCACAAATTCACAGGTTGCAGTGCTCACCAACAGCGCACCTCAGAATGTGACACTATTTAGTAACAGGGTCACTGCAGATGTAATTATTGCTGTATTCAAAAACAATAGCTAAAATGAGGTTGTCTTGGAGGGGGGTAAATTCCGAATCCAATCTGTCTTTACCACGGGGAAATGTGGACAAATCTGAACATAGAGATGCGGGTGATGTGCCTACGAGCCAAGGAGTCCAAAGACTGCAGCAAGGCCCCAGGAGCCAGGCAGGGGCACAGGAGAGACTTCCCCTCAGAAGGAACCGACCTGCCTACACCTTCATCTTGGACTTCTGTCCTCAGGAACTAGGAGACAACATTTCTTTTTAAGCCACCCCAGTTTGCGGTACGTTGTTATGGCAGCCGCCCTGTATGCTGCTTAGGAAAACTGTGTGTAGTAAACACGTGGAGATAACAAACAGCAAGTCCACCAGGGTCATTATCATCGAGGAAGGCAGGGAGGCAAACATGGGCGGGGTTTCCAATGCACCTGAGAGGTTTGTTTCTTAAGTTGAACGAGTAGGTGGGTTTATCAGGACGTTTTTCACCAACATCGTTTTGTAGGTCTTAAATTACACATCTTCTAAGTTTTAAAATGTAAATAGGTTTTCACTCTAGAAACCAAATGACTTGTGGGAGGGATCCTGCGAACCCAGGCCAAAAGCCAGAACCCAAGCCCTTGGGCTCCGTGGCTTCCTCCCGCTACTTCCCTGCTGGCGGAGGAGGGCAGCTGCTCAGCTCAAAGTCTGTTTTGTCAACAACGAACACATGTGATTGGCTGTTCACTTACTAACCATAAAGTAATGTCTCAGTGGTATCAAAAATGTTGGAAGATGCTAGGACGATTCCTAAGTTTTAGAAAATTGCCTAGCAGGCCATTTGGGGGGCGGGGAGTAGGGGAGGCTGGGGAGCTGAATAAATCTCTGGAGCAAAATCGAAGAGGTTCAAACACACACACCATCTCATGCACGCCCTTGCCGAGATGGAGGCCAAGAGCCCCGCACTGCTTCTGTCCTTTCCACATTCACCACAACCACTCTTGATTCCCGCCTGATTCATCTGCACAGAAGTGTCAAGGGAAGAAAGAACACACTCCCTCTTTCCACCCGGGGATGGCACAGCTCCAGAACCTTCTCTTCTCCCCATCAGCACTAAGAACTTTCTTAGCTCTTCTTCTTCTTCTTCTTCTACAGCCTGGTTTTGAATTAAGCGTTGATCCTTCTGCTTGTAAGATGCTGAAGATGAATTTCCTACCGACAGAAAACCAAGCCTCTTACCTGACTCCTGGAGATACCGATACACCAGAAAGTTCACCTCGTCACTGGTTATGCTCATCTTAGCCTCACCTCGCGGCGATGAGGTGTTGATGAAGTGGGAACCACCCTCTGTTCAAAAAGAGAAGAGAGTTTTGAAACACTGCTTGTATTTTTCTCTCTTTTTTTTTTTTTGAGATGACTAAAGAAAGTAATATCCATGCTATTATACACATGAAGGTAATTAATATCTGATTGTGTTATATTTTATAATTATGTGATTACATAAAAATTCCATAATTATAGATATAAAAATATGCCCAGGTGAAATGTTTTCCAAAAAAACAAGAGTTGGCCTATTTCCTAAGGCCAGGGAAGAAATGAGCAAAAACCACATGAACGAAGCCAGAAGCAGGGGCAACAGAGCACGACAACGAACAACTGACTTTGCGTTCAATAAAGCTCTGTGCATGCAGGGATCCGCAGCGCGCCCCATAAGCGGCAGGAATGGAATCCCACAGTGCACGCAGGCAGACGTGGCTGGATTCAACACTGAGCACTTTTCTGGACACATGGAGAGGTGGCCGAGTACACCCGCGGCCATGTCAACACCCCCAAAGAGTGACCACACGGTCCTGGCCACATGAGGAACCGCAGTACCTCTCCCTCGCAAACGTTGAAAGTGGTGCAAGACTGACTGCATGGCCCCTCTTCCTGCAGGGCGGTGGCAGCACGATGAAGAGGCGCCAGCGAGCTCGGTCATGCTACATGTCACCTCGATGTTTCTGCAAGGAGGCCAGGGCTCCTGGTGGAAAACCAGAACACAGAAGGCAGGGAGCACCTCTGTCATTTGTGCTTCACCAAAGAATCCGCTGCATCCGTCTGGCTAAGACTTCTGGTGCCCAGAAGGCAGGCAGAAATCTGGGGAGGGAGGATGGGTAGTAAAACGTTCAGGGGCTTCTGTGTGAGACAGCCAAGACAGAGTCTAGTTTTCTTAGACACTACCCGGTTAGACACAAGAGCAAACCAGCCCAAAAGGAACAAGCAAGGAAAGAACTCTGTTGTCCATGAACAAACCAGAATTCATACATCAGTAAGAGCTGCTCACTCCAAACAGCTGGGCAGCCCCAGAAAGGCCGCAACTAACATCAATGATGTTACCAACACTAAACATCTTTTTTCTTGTGAGACGGAGTCTCGCTCTGTTGCCAGGCTGGAGTGCAGTGGTGCGATCTCAGCTCACTGCATCCTCCACCTCCTGGGTTCAAGGGATTCTCTTGCCTCAGGCTCCCGAGTAGCTGGGACGACAGGCGCCCGCCACCATGCCCGGCTAATTTTTGTATTTTTTGTAGAGATGGGGTTTCACCATGTTGGCCAGGATGGTCTCGATCTCCTGACCTCGTGACCCG
>NW_026652282.1:6262060-6295928 GCF_009828535.3 Hylobates moloch | reverse complement strand
TTTTTTTTTTTTTTTTTTTTAAGACAGAGTCTTGTAGTGTTGCCCAGGCTGGAGAGCAGTGGCATGATCTGGGCTTACTGCAATCTCCACCTCCCGGGCTCAAGCAATCCTCTCACCTCAGCCTCCCGAGTAGCTGTGACCAAAGGTGGGTATCAGCACACCCAGCTAATTTTTTGGTTCTTTTTGTTGAGACAAGGTTTTGCTGTTACCCAGGCTGGTGTTCAGCTTCTGAACTCAAGCGATCCACCCGCCTCAGACTTCCAAAGTGGTGGGATTACAGGTGTGAGCCTCTGCGCCTGGCCAGCACTAAACAGCCAGCACTAAACATCTTTAGGCTGTTTGGGAACTGTCTTCGGTGTCTATATCACACATTTTCAAGTATCTTTACAGGCAGCAAAACTTTCATTGTTGAATGAGGATTAAGTTTTTCTTTGTTTAGGGGGAGAAAAGTACAAAGTATATGTTCAAGTTAGAAGATATTTTACATTTAATAGGAAGATTCAAAGTAATGGTTATTGCCAGGGACATACCTTACCCCCAGAAAGTCCTGCCCTGGTATATACTCCCGACCCTTGAGTATGGGCAAGATCTGTCACTTGCTTCCAGAATATGTCAAGGAGATGGGGCACCACTCCCTAGGTTAGGTTACACTGTATGGCAAGGTTGACCACATTTCTCTCCTGTGATTATTAACACCACACTGCATGATCTGTCCAGGCAATGGCAGGCGGTCTGCAGGGAGCTGAGGGTCTCAGTCCTGCAGCCACAGGAACTGAATTCTACCAACAACCTGTGCTTGGAAGAAAACCCCTGAGCTTAAAGGAGAGCGCAGCCTGCCTGACACCTGGACCAAGCCTTGTGGGACGCTGAGCACTGGCCCCAGCTGTGCTGTGCCTGGACCCGTGACCCGCAGCCACGGTGAGAGAATGAACGTGTGTTGTTTCAAGCTGCTAAACGTGGTCGTCTGTTATCCAGCAAGAGATAATGAATGCAGCTGCCCTGGCATCATTCCACCTCTCACTTTGCACTCTTAACAGACTTTATTTTATAGTTGCCAGAACTTTGCCATTCAAAAATTCTTATCTTCTTTGCTTAATTTGGTGACATTTCTGTACTTTTGCACATACTGCAATGAAAATTTGACAGTCAAAATACAAGTCTGTCCTAGGATTTGTGCTTGAACTCTGGAGAGGTCTCTCAAAAGACAGCGTGCAGAAGAAAATATTAGAGGCGAAATAAACTATGAAATCATAGCATGACCTAATGAAAAATTAAATATTATTTAAGGAGACAAAATAAAACAACAAAAATCTATCTAAAGAATGTCGCAGCACTGGGCAGGCCTTTGGTGATGCTGAGTGCTGCGGTGACTATGGCAACACTGTGCCAATAGCAAATGTATAGAGTTTAGGTTTCTCTCTACATCTTGCACAGCTGGAAATCTCTGGTTTTCTATCATTAACTTCTGGTGACTGAACAATGGAAAGCTGGTTGCTACGAAGGGTTACTAGGAGGAGCAAAAAGAATGGACTGAAAAAATGGCTTGGGCCGGGCACAGTGGCGCATGCCTATCATCCCAGCAATTTGGGAGGCCAAGGCAGGCGGATTGCTTGAGCCCAGGAGTTTGAGATCTGCCTGGGCAACACGGCAAAACTCTGTCTCTACAAAAACAAAACAAAACAAACAAACAAACAAAAAAAACGAAAAAACCAGCTGAGTGTGGTGATGCACACCTGTAGTCCCAGCTACTCAGGAGACTGAGGTGGGAGAATCATCTGAGCCTGGGAAGTTGAGGCTGCAGGGAGCCGCGATCACGCCACTGCACTCCAGCCTGGGCAAAGGAAGTGAGATCCTTTCTCCAAAAAAAAAAAAAAAAAAAAAAAAAGGGCTGGTAGCTACAAATCAAATCCCAATATAAATGTATCACAAAATTATTACCAAAATTCTCTAGGCTATACGTACATTTGTGAAAGACAGTAGATAAGGAATTTTGAAATTAATTTTGAAGAATCTATTATAAAAATAAAGGAAATAATTATAAAGAAGTTTGGCTAAAAGAGAAAATCACTGATCTGGAGCATGAGCTGAAGTTGAGCAATTACATTTTCACAATTGCTGCTTTTTTTTTTTTTTTTTTTTTCCCTGTGAGCCAGTGAGTGTTTGAAAAATTGAAGGTAGGAAGAGCAGAGCGCTATAGCTTCAGCCTCATTTAGTCCGGATGACTTCTGGACAGGCTTAGGAACAGGGCAACAGGGCTAGCGGGACCGGCATGAATCTGGAGTTCCGTGGAAAGGAAGAGAATTACAAAGGACGAGTCAGCCTGGGAGGCAGGGCACGGTGCCACCTCCCAGTGAGGGCAGCTGGAAAGGACCAATCTTGGAAAGCATCTCATCTCATCTCTGCATGTTACAGATGAGGAAACTGAGGCACAGAGAGGAAACTATGTCTGGCAGGACCTGGCAAACACCCCAGCTGCCCTTCTTGTTTGCCATGCCTAGCTCCTTTCCTCTTTTACTCTCGGGGAGGGGGGTGGGGAAGCAAGCCTGTTCCAGGCACAGCATGATGTTTCGCAGCATCCTTGGACTCCCCCAACCTCCTTGCAGTGGTGACAACCAAAAATGCCTGCACACGTTGCCAAATGTCCCACATTGCAAAACTGCAGCTGGCCAAGAACCATTGCTCTTTAGAGGAAAAATAAGCATTTTGTGTTTGAAATGAACTCCATTTATAGAGTAAGGCAACTGGTGCAGGCTCAGACGCCGCTTGGTGACCTGACCATTGAAAATGTACCAGCTGGGCGCAATGGCTCATGCCTGTAATCCCAGCACTCTAAGAGGCCGAGATGGGAGGATTGCTTGAGCTTAGGAGTTAGAGGCCAGCCTTGGCAACATAGGGAGATGCCGTCTCTATAAAAAAATTTAAAAAATTAGCCAAGTATGGTAGCACATGCCTGTGGTCTCAGCTACTCAGGAGGCTAAGGCAAGAGGTTTGCTTGAGCCCAGGAGGCTGAGGCTGCAGTGAGCCATGATTACGCCACTGCACTCCAGTGAGTGGAGTGAGATCTTGGGTGACAGAGTGAGATCTTGCCTCAAAATAGGAGCAGATACCCTGATTCGTGGAGATGAAACACCTGTATACGCAGCCTGGTTACTATTCCCCACCCCAGAAGCATCTGTGATAAATACAGGTGTCTGTGCATGTGTTTGTGTAGGACTATGGAGAATGAGAATATAAGATCCTGTGGAGATGGGGATTATGGGCCATTTTTAATTGTCCATTCCTCTGATTTGCATTATGTATCTTTCTTTCTTCCAACTTGAAAACCTTCTGCTTCAGCTCTGGCTTTCTGCTTTCTGATCACAGATTCATTGTTTTTAAATGTATAAGTTAGGGTCCAAGGATTGGAATACTTTCCCCAATACACTGTTAACTTTCTAAAGGGTTTTTGATTTCTAAGCAGCATAGAAAACAAAACAAAAACTATCCATGGCCTGCAATCGAGCCGGGATGTAATGTTGTTTGGTAAGACTGACTGCTCCATCTCAAGTACATATTTTAATTTTTTAAGACTGATTTAATATTTGGATCAAACTTTTCTCCCCCAACAAACACTTACTTCGCTAGCTTTTAAATGATTATTTTTCTTTTAAAACCTAATTTCAAAAATTGTAGAATCTACATATATATTCTTAGATTATTAGATACAACCATGAAACTATTCTCTGAATGGACTCCTAACCCTAACAGCCGTATTTAATGCCCTTCAGCTCTGTGGGCTTCACCACACCCAAATCAAGAGAAACCATGCATCAGCTGGGTGTCCCGGCATTTAGCTGCTCTTATCTCTAAGCGGCTCACTTGAAGGTGGTGGTTGTTTTCATGGATCTTCTTCAGTTTTTTGACTCAAGTGAGTCACCTGGCCAGTATTCCTCTGCAAGAACCACTGTTCCAGACAAACCTCACCACACACAAGGCTGCGAATAAAAATTCCTCCTCCTCCTCTTTTTTCCAAGACCAGAACTAAATTTCACAGGAAGATGGTAAATTATGGATCCCCCACCCAGGGCTTTGCTGTTTAATTTCCCACAAATAAATGTGCTGCTATTATAGTGGTATTCGTAGCGTAGCAGAACTCTCAAGCAGAGAGAAGGCCACTGCAAACCTCGTTTCTGGCTTGAGTGATGGCACACTGGTGTGCCGTTCCTGTCTGGGAGACATTTCCTACGGCCAGTCCACAAGCACCTTCCTTCACGGAAGAGGAGGGGGATGTTTTGGAAGAAAGACAAGTTAAATTCTTGACTGATGGAGACAAGACCCACGATTTTGGAAGAAGTCAGAGGAAGAGGAGAGAAGCACAGGAGCTCTGCGTGTACATGTGGGGAGCACCCGCTCTATGAAAATGATTTTTGACTTTTAATGATGTGTCACATGCACCCCTCAGCCCAGGGCGTGAGGACTGCCCTCTACACCAAGGTTCAAAGCAAAGTGCCATCGACAGCTATGTATTCCGTGGGAAGAAGTCCGCCTTTGTCTTCTGTGCCAAGAACAATTTTTGTGGACAAATAACATGGAGTTTGGAATGTTCATGCTTTATTACAATTACTACTTTTTATTGCAACTATTCTTATGACGGTTATGACTTTATTACAATAAAGTTAGGGTAAATCAGGGTGAGAGTCCCCATCCGTATAGGCTTATTGGCTAGAGATAAGGTAGCTCACGTCCTGAGAGCCACAGGGAACAGGTAAAGATGTGGGATTCAGGGAGCCTTTGGCCAAGCGCCAGAGACCCTGACTTCTAGGGGCAGCTGCACCACTATCTAGCCCTGGGCTTGGAGGGTCAGTTATATGGCTGTTTCCTTATCTCTAAACTGAGTATAAAATAGCCCCTATGTAAAGGGGAGACTGTGAGGAGTCAATGCTTTTATGCAGAGCCCGATGCACAGAAAATATCCAGTATGTGGGAGCTGGTATTTTAGCTCCTCCAGCAATTCCCCAAGAGAGACCTGAAAGGTCAGTAGGAGAGGATCAGGGAAACACACAACCTGCCTCGCCCAGGACAACTCAGGGCTAGACTCCTCGTCCTGGCTCCTCAGCAATGTCAAGCAGGCAAGGTGGCACACATAAAGCCCAACCAAAAAGAACTACCACCAGAGGCCTGGGTTTGGGCATTCTTTTCTAGTATGTACAGCTGGAGACACAAGCCGCATTCTAACACCTAACCGGTTTCCCGAACAGCATCCGCTTCCAGCCTTCGAGTTCTGAGAACTCCTGTGGATGTTTTCCAATTTCCCCAGCTCTAAAATAAAGGAGAGCTTTGGCAACACTCGCAGCTCCTCCTTGGCCCCAAACAGGAGGGGGATGAGAGGGGAGTCTTAATTAGAGCAACTGTGTTTATTTTCTTGCCTGACCCAGCTTTGATTAAAGACACCTTCAATTAGGTTGATTTGAGGTGTTTGGAGTTGTGATTGCGCAAAAAGGAAATAACCACCTTCCACTTTGGGTTAAAGCCACAACATTCTCTCACTGTGCTGCTTAAAGAAGGCAAAGAAGAACAAATGAGCATGGGCTGATGGCATTTCTGAAGTTTCTCTGCTAAAGATAAGTAATTCAATGTAAGTGATAATTTGGGGTTTAGAGCCATCAAGAAGCTGAAGGGGAGATTATTTATAGTATTTCTTTTTTTTTTAAGCCTTGGTTTCAAGGTGGCCAAAAGTCCTATTAATTCGCAATTCCCTTCACAAAACAGTTCAGCATTCAGTCCCAGGAGAAATGGCTGTTTAAGAGTTTCATTTCATTGAGTATGTAGTAAGAGCACTCAATATGCCATCATTCTCTGGGAGAACACTGGCCCCAAACAACAAAATCTTAATTGCTGTTTTAATTATCTTAAAAACTAGAATCACATGGGGCCTGCTGGAGAGCTGGTGCTGGTAGTTAAGGACAGAAAGGGCAAGTTCGTTTCTTGCCAAGAGGCCAGCCGTGTTCTGAAACAGCGAAGGAAGCACGAGCTGATGAAGGGGGCGTGTATCGTAGGAAGGGCAATGCACGGAGCTCCTCTGACATCACTGGAGGGGAAGCTTTATCTTTCAGCCATTTGCCCTGTTATGTAAACATCTTAAAGATCTTCTAAAGCAGCCCTTGGTTTCTGAAGGGACCTGAGAAAGTGAGTGTCATTAGTTAGGCCGCTATTAGTTAGGCTGTTGGCGTCTGTGCTGGAAGAATCCATTGCTTGGAGGGGTGGTCTGGACAACGCTCAGGTCTTTGGGGCTTGTCTCCATGCAGACTGGACCGAGCCAGGGTCACTGGAAGATCTGCTTGAACTGACCTCAGCCTCTAAAGGGCACCTCTTTCTCCAAGTTGCTTCATGGAAATGAGCAAACTCTGCCCATTTGGAGGCAGCGGCTCTTTTCTCTGCTCAGATGTAAACTGAGTTTATTTTCATTTCACAATCAGTAACCAGGTTAAGACAGAATTTTAAATGTATGTATAAAGTTTACATATAAATCCCAATACACCTTTTCTCACATCTGCCTGGGGAGCAGCTTATTTGGGGGCTGACACAGGCTTGTTTTACCACTTCGCACGTCTTTTCATCCTATGTAATTGTAAAGAAGCCAACGTGTGGTTCTTGAAACAATCTCATTGTCCAGTGACAGGACGATGAAATAAATTGCAGTGAACACATATGGGAACTATCAGGCCGCCATGAAGATGATTTTAGAAACCAACACACAGCATGTATTGTATGCTAGCTATCAGGTGTCAGTGCTATGTGCATGATACGATCGATCTCACCAGTCATAACTCCAAGAGATAAATATGACCATTACTCTTATTATTACCATCTTATAGGTTTAACAAAGGCTTAGGGAAGATAACCAACTTAAATCCCAGCGAAGCTAGGATTTAAAGTTACATTGCTTGACATTAAACGCTGTGCTCTTCCAGTGCAAGTTAAAAATTTCAAAGCTAGGTTAATGGAAAGATATTTATGATATGTCCCAAATTGGGTGGCAGGGGACGACAACAAAACAGAAAAGAGGGCCAACGAGGTTACAGTTTGACCCAAACCTGTAGGAAAACACATACAGAGGAAAAGTTTGGGGAGAAATGCATAAAAATATTTTATGTTGCTTTCTTTCTTTCATACACTTCTCTCCATTTACCCACAGTCAGATATATAATGCTTTCAGTAAGAAAATATTCCCCGCAAAGAAAAATTTCCCATTAGTTTTACAGTTATATTTATTTACTTGGAGTCAATGGTCTGGGAATCAAAGAATTATTCCTTCGTTACTGGAGCTCCAGTGCCGAGCAGTGACACCTCCATTTAAATATGGAATAAACTAGTGGCGTAAGACGCGGCCAGGAAAACAGCATTTCAGGCAGGGGCAATGTCCACGACAGGGGGCTGTGTGGGAAAAGCACGGCTCCCAACTGCATGTGCATCTTTCTACACGTTGTGTAGTTTCTACTCGGAACATGGACTATTTTCATATTTATTAACACGTAAAGAAAACCTAGCAATGTCGGCTGGGCGTGGTGGCTCACTTGAGTCCAGGAGTTTAAGACCAGCCTGGGCAACACAGCTAAACCCCATCTCTACAAAAAATACAAAAATTAGCTAGGTGTGGAGGCACGCCCCTGTATTCCCAGCTACTCCGGAGTCTGAGGCACGACAATTGCTTGAACCTGGGAGGCGGAGGCTGCAGTGAGCCGAGATTACGCCACTGTACTCCACCCTGGGTAACAGAGCAAGACCTTGTCTCAAAACAAACAAACAACAACCTGGCAATGTCTTCAGAGATAATCAGTATGAAAACAACTATATAGGAAATGAGGCTACAGGGTTGGGAGGGCAGAGCAGAGGACAGGTTTTGTGCTAGAAAAGGAATGCCGCTTTTCACAGAATAAAATCATCCCTGGCGGGACATGGTGGCTCACGCCTCTAATCCTAGCACTTTGGGAGGCTGAGGTGGGCAGATTACCTGAGGCCAAGAGTTTAAGACCAGACTGGCCAACATAGCGAAACCCCATGTCTACTAAAAATACAAAAAAATTAACTGGGCATTGTGGCGCGTGCCTGTAATCCCAGCTACTCAGGAGGCTGGAGCAGGAGAATCACTTGAACCTGGGAAACGGAGGTTGCAGTGACCCAAGATTGTGCCACTGCACTGCAGCCAGGACGACAGAGCGAGACTCCATCTAAAAAAAAAAAAAAAAGAAAAGAAAAGAAAAGAAAAAATTCCCATGATGAGGCATTCAGAAAAGGTCCTTTCTGTGCCCCACCACCCTTCTGGGTTAATTAGTGGCTGGCTGGGGCTTTCATCCAAAGCCCACATGCATGTCAACGGCAGATGCTATGGTGACAGGAAGGAAGCCCTCTTGAAAATGCTCTACCTAGCAAGAGCAAGCCACTACCAGGGAAATCCACATCACATGAGCCGGACAATGCATGTAAGAAAAAGAGCACCGCCTCCCTTTCATCTCCTCCTCCTCTGGCCACAGTTCAACACAGATGCACGTGACCAAGATTTCAGAGCAGACTGCCTTGGAAGGCACTGGCACTACTGCTTCCACGGAGCAGGAGCTCATCCTATTTTCCTGATGACCGTGGTCTTTAACCTAGCACTTCTGATATCCAGATCCATTATGACCTATTTTCCAGCCAGAAATTAATTTATAGATTTTAATTATCTTTAAGATAGATTGAACACAGTTTCTACACAGCGCGCACCGGGCCCTCAAACAAATTTCAGGAATACACGCACTCTGGTCATGATACCTCTAAGACACTGTAATTTTTCACCTACATATGAAGAATTTAATTTGACCATGATGAGTCTCTTTCTGGCAGTACATGGAGTCAGCAGTGGGCTCACCTACACGTATGATGTGGCCTGTGAAGTTGTGAAAAATAAACTCTGAAGCTTACCCTATAGATAGAAAGGCAGGCGGTGCCCCATCCCCCAATGTGGCCTGGATCTCATATAAATCTTAGTGTTATATCAGCATTTTGTTTTGTTTTAGTGACAGGGTCTCACTGTGTTGCCCAGGCTGGAGTGCAGTGGTGCAATCATAGCTCGCTGAAGGCTCAACCTCCCAGGGTCAAGCCATTCTCCTGCCTCAACCTCTTGAGCAGTTGGGACTACAGGTATGTGTTACCACCTCTGGCTAATTATTATTTTTTTCCTTTTTTTGTAAAGATGGGGGTGTCACTATGTTGCCCAGGATGGTCTCAAATGTCTGGCCTCAAGTGATCCTCCTGCTTTGGCCTCCTAAAATCCAGGGAGTACAAAGTGTGAGCCACCGTGCCTGGCCTTTATCAATTTTTGAGGCTTATATTTAAATGAATGACAAAGACGTTTTTTTTTTGTTTTGTTTTGTTTTTTCTTTTTTTTTTTTTTTTTTGAGACGGAGTCTTGCTCTGTTGCCCAGGCTGGAGTGCAGTGGCGCACTCTCGGCTCACTGCAAGCTCCACCTCCCGGGTTCACGCCATTCTCCTGCCTCAGCCTCCGAGTAGCTGGGACTACAGGCGCCCGCCACCACGCCCGGCTACTTTTTTGTATTTTTAGTAGAGACGGGGTTTACACTGTGGTCTTGATCTCCTGACCTCGTGATCCGCCCGCCTCGGCCTCCCAAAGTGCTGGGATTACAAGCGTGAGCCACAGCGCCCGGCCGACAAAGACGTTTTTAAATAAGGAAAAAACTAAAAGTATCATGAACCCAAATATTAGAGTCCAATCATCCTCATATTTATGTCAGCAAACACAGGTACTAAATTTTGTAATTAATTGCCCCATAGCCTATAATTCCACAGCCATATGACTGACAACAAGTACAAAATAAAGGGCTGACAGAAGCAGCGGTGAGCAGGACTCCTCAATCTCCTCAAGATTGACACTTAGGGGTTGGGGAGGATGTCCTGTGAACTGCGGGACATTTGACAGCATCCCGGGCCTCTACCCACTAGATGCCAGTAGCACCCACTCCCCCACTGGTGACAACCAGAAATGTCTCCACACATTCCCAGGTATCTTGGGGGTGGAGACTCCCCCAGGGTGAGAACCCAAGTTAGGGTAGTTACACAGGCCCAGAGCCACTCCCTCTTATGTGACAGAAAGGCCCTCAAATTCCTTATGTAAAAGTCCTGACCCCCAAATATCTGCAGTGCCTTCGCTACGTAATCACAATTTAGATTCTGTCTTCATCACATCATGGCCCTTGGGTGGGCCTCTCGAAGCCTCACCTTCAGGTGGCCTCCAACTCAAAAGGCCACAATTAGAAAAGGTGGAAAGAACACAGTTGTGTTCCTCTAGGTTAGGGTCAGCAAACTGCAACCCAGTATCAGTGTCTATAAACAGGGTTTTCTTGGCACTCAGCCATGTTCATTCATTTCCGTAGGGCCTACACCGCTTTCACACTGCAATGGCAGAGTACAGCAGCTGCAGCACAGACCGCCTGGCCCGCAAAGCCTAAAGCCCTTAACTATCAGGCCTATCACAGAACATGCTTGCTGAGCCTGCTCTCGGTCCTTGCTGCTCTACCACGGATCTTCCCACCTCTACATTTGAGAACAACTGCCTAGTCCCTTCTCGGCTTGGAATCTTCCTGCCTGAGAACTTCAACAGTGAACGCCCCTGAATGTGAACATTCCTCATAATCATAGCAACCCCTTTAAGACCGAGATACAAAAAACACTATCACCAGGGTCTGTGATGGATGCCTTTGAAAGGAGGACATGTGTTGAAACCACACACACCTCAAGGAAACTGTTGTAAGCCCTCACTTTCTGAGGTGCAGCACGCAACATAGGCAGAAAGAGCATGTTATGTAGGTTATTCCCAACCTTACTAATGAACTATAGCAACAGAGTACCATTTTTGAGGATAATGCCAAATGACTATCTGCATGTATAAACCACACAAGTTATCAAAGGCTACAAAAACACTCAGTCACGTATAAAGCCAAACACAGATACCTCACGCACAGGAGAAATTCAATGTGTGCTGGATTCAATGAAATTGAAGCTTATGTTCCCAAAGTACTGAAATAATACCCACTCAAAACACTGATGAGAGAAAGATCCCCTCCCAGCTTCCCTCTGACATTTAAAATATGGTTCAATGGCATTTCGAAAAATATTGACTGGTATAACAGCCACTTTGGAAAAATTCAGTTCCTCAAAATGTTCAGCAGAGGTACCATATGACCCACTCCTAAGTAAATGCCACAGAGAAATGAAACATATGTCCACACACAAAAAACTTGTATATGTGTGTTCATGACATCATTTTTAATAACAACCAAAAGGGAAATACAACCCCAATTTCCATCAACTGATGCATGAATCACATATGTTCTATGCATGGTCTAGCCACACAATTGAATATTCTGACATAAAAAGAAATGACACATGCCACAATGCACATGAACCTTGAAAACCTTACACTGAGTGAAAAAGCCAGTCAGAAAATTCAAATTCACTAATACATTACAAATTTTGTTTTTATAAACAAACTGCACCTTTCATTAAAATACTTATACATGTTTAACTTGTTAAAACAATCTACGTATGCATATGTCTGGCTTTAAACAAAAGTACCTCAAACAGTAAGCTGCTTATTTTAATTAAATTTAAGTCTATCATTTTAGTTCTAGTTGGTTCTCTTAAAATAGTAAATCAAAAAGCTTCCTCAAAATTCTATCTTTACGCTTTAAAACTGCCCAAGTTCTATAGGTTTTTTTTTTTTTTTTTTTAACTAAAAAGGCATTAGAGAAAGAAACAGAAAATTAAATAACAATTAAGTAAAATGAAACTAAAATCACATGTACCAAAAGGTAATAAGATAACTTTTACAGAACTTTTGGGGCATGGGTCTCAGTTTTAGTTTGGGCTACGGGCTTCTCAACTCTTGAAACCTGTGTACATACAATTGTTTGGCGTCCTAGTCAGGAAACCTTAGCATCTCACCAGATTTACACATAGTAATCTCCATGATTTTCTAATAAGTTTCAAAGTTAACTAGCAAATCAATCTGGAGACAGACACAAATCATATTAAGAAACTGATAAAGCATAGAATTAAGATATAGGAGCCAAAAAAAATCTATACTCATGTACCCAATTATAATTAACTTGGCTGCATAATTGTAATTCATAATGTTGACAAGAGAGGTTGATTTTAGAAGGTGTCATCCTCGCCTGGTAAGACCCAGAAAAATTTGTTATAGCTCCTTCAGGATCCAAAATTCTCAGAGGGCAGGTCAGATGCAGTGGCTCACACTTGTAATCCCAGCACTTTGTGAGGCCGAGGTGGGCGGATCACTTGAGCTCAGTTCGAGATCAGCCTGGACAACATGGTGAAACCCTGTCTCTACTAAAACTATTTTAAAAATTAGCCAGGTGTGGTGGGCACCTGTAATCCCAGCTACTTGAGAGGTTGAGGCAGGAGAATCACTTGAACCCAGGAGGCGGGGGTTGCAGTGAGCCGAGATCGCACCACTGCACTCCAGCCTGGGTGACAGAGCAAAGACTCTGTCTCAAAACAAACAAACAAAAACAAAACAAAATAAAACAAAAACACAACCCAAAATTCTCAGAAGTCAGTAAAAAGGCAAATTTCTCATTTGGAATTGACTATGCAGCTCACAATGATTTAATGATTGTCTGTCTACTACTTTCAACCTTCAGTAAGGAGAAAGACCGGTCATTTCCCCTGAAAACATCGTTTAAAACAGAAGGGGTTCCGTTTTGGGAAAATGTAGTTCTGCTCCTCAAACGGATTTCAGGTACAAGGACAAGGATCCAATGGCATGCTGGGCTGCTTACCTTATGGTGACTTCATGTATGGACCCGTGGACCAGCAGGCTTCCCAGCATCCGGTCATAGAAATGGGAAGCCGTCTGCGGGGACCAGCCTAGGGAGAAAGGGAAAGGTTTAAAACAAAAGACTTAAAAATCATTGCGGTGTGCTTACCTCTCAACCATCCCGTTCCTTTAGGTTTTTTCTTCTTCCTAATTAAAACTTAACACATTTTATTGGTTCTTAATTTCTGTCTTAGTCCATAGCACACATTGTAAGGTTTTGTTTGCAAAGTGGAAAAAAGGAGAAATTAAAAGTGGCCAGTCAGGCATTATGCATGTAGAAGTTCTGAAATAAAAGAGTCTCACAATAGATACAATTAATGTTAGCTCAGCTATTGCTGCGGCTATTATTTAAAGATAATTTAAAGATTTAAATTAATTTTAAATTACATTAAGGTTCCCTTGAAATATCATTGTTTTTGGAACAGGGCCTTATTCAGCTGATACATGAACCTGTGCACACCCTCGGGAGAACACAACACGCTTTAGGTAAACATTCCCCATCGCTTGGGCTAGCTTTCCAATAACTCTGCCAGGCACATTTGTGTGCATATACACATTCTCATGCACTGTGCTCATAAAGACACACAAACGGGTCAGAATCCTTTCTCCTCCGGCTCCCCTAAAATCAAGAAAACCAAAGGCACCCACTAACGTCCCAACTTTTCATTTACTCTTCACAGACATTTCTGTTTCACAAGGGTTCCATTTGTACTGATTTATGAGGAAGCCAGGTTTATGGCTCATAAAATGATAATCCTTCATATCAAAAATTGTTTTTATTTCTCAGTCACTAGAAATACTAATCAGTAAACTATTTACCTAATGATATTTACCTTATAAAATTTCTTTGGTTGTGGATGATTCCTGCCTCCTAGAGACTATAAATTATCCTCTATCATCTACAAATTCAAGAACTAAGGAAATTAAATGTCCACCATTTTCTCTAAATTCTTATTTAATAGTCCTAAGTGATAATAAAAAGGTACCAGGTTTAATATAATTGAAGTCCACAAGTGAAGCTATGAGTGAAGGTGTTTCTTATTAGGGAGTTTCTATAGAAACTCAAATGCTTTAAGGAAATTGAAGTAAATTATGCCCACTGAGTCATGTTTATAGTTATGTTGTTTAAAGGAAGGAGATTAAAAAAAATCTACAAGCAGGTTCACAGGCCCCTAAATTGCATTACAGTACATTGAAAACAAAAACCATAAGGATATTCAAGATGAAAGTAATAACCAGGGCAATTTGTAAAAAATCTACCACTGAAGTAAAATAATGAGAGTGAAACTAAATTCATCTGTAACTCTGAATAGAAATGAAAGGGCACCAGGGAAGCAGGCACAAAGGAATCTTGATTTTGCTTATAAAATATACTTTTAGTTATGAAAAAAATCTGCAGTGGAGATGAAACAGGACAATACTCCTGATAGTGAGCTGGAGAGACCAAATTACTGTTTTCAGGATTGGGTTATAAATTACCAGGGGAAAAAAATAGCCTTATGATGAAATTGCTAAATACCATAAAGTATCAAAATATGAGCAGATGTCACCACAATAAGTTCCAAATTGCTTGTAAATTAAAACATTAAAACCCACAATAATTCAATAAGTAATTAATATACAAACAGCTCTTATTACAAGCTGTTCAGAAGAAAGCTTGCAATCAAATTCCTATTCTTTGGTCCAAAACAGATGGTAACCCACAAATGAGAGTCTTGAAATTTGAGATTATCTCTTATATACGTTGTTAAATTCAATAAGTATAATTAACTTATCATCTGTGTGTGATCAACACAAAAATAGGAATTATGACTTTGGTTAGTAACATTCTTCTGGTTATGAAACATGTCAAAAATAATTAGTTTATTGCTAGAGACAATACGTTTAAATGAGAAATCAGACCTTCCAACACCTGGTCATTACTGATTTCCCCATTATTAGTACACAAATAGAACCACAATAAACAGCCCTGGCAAGAAAGTTTACATATTGCCAAATATTTGTGTGAAATACAAACGATTTTAACAAATGCCATATGCTCTTTATTTTTACAACTAAATAAATGCTGATATATGACAAATATAAAAGGGGTTCTAATTTTCTGGTAGTCCTCTGCTCTTGGTGTGGTGTGCCATGCATGTATAGTGACAGTCCCTCCACATTGAACATGGAGAGGTTTTGAAGGGGCTCTCTAAGCTGACACAACACAGCATGTACCTGCTTCTCCAAAGAAAGTAGGTTACAATAGAGCTTGCGGTGCTACATGCATTTCTTCAAAACACTGAATTCAAACACTGTAATCAAATAAAATACAAGGTAATATAGAAACTGCAAATCCACCAGCCTGCTCCTCCCCCAAAATTTCTTTTTCTTTTAGTCACACAAGCACACCTCATTAAGAGACCCCAGGTGTTCCATTACTGAGTTCTTGCCAGTGGTAGGTGAGAGGAGCTGGGAAAGGATGTGCACAACTTGTGGTCATGGGGGTTGCTTGAGAGCCTGTCTGACCCTTAGGAAGGCAGGATAGTAACACAGAAGGAACCTGGATCCGCCGATGCTCTTGGGGATTTGACACCTACCCTTCTAGGACTACTGTCTGCCTTTGTCTCAAATTGCTGTATTTTGATGTTTAGCCTATTCCCTAAGTAGAATACAGAATCCCTGGGTGATGATCTCAATTTTCCTCAAGGTATCTGGTGTTTCCTTCGGTCACATCATCCATAACACGCATTATACCTTTTCTACCCGAACAGGAGGAAGAGCCCTTTCTTCTTCAAGTTCATTTCTACAGTCCAGGCTTGACACATAACACATACTTGATAAAAGTTAGCTTAATGAAGGATGTACTATATATAATCAATCAAAACATTACAGTTGCTGATCACACACGTTAATATAGATTTCGGAAGTCCTCTACACATTCATTTCTTCATGATGTCTGCCTTAATTCTACTGTGAAAAATCAGAAGAAAATGCAGCCTTTTCACATGGATATTGGAATTCAGAAAGATTCCTGTGGAGTTATTTTTACTGGCATCTTTGAGGACGTTCTTGGGGGAAGCACGAAAATTTCGAGATAATTTTACAGAAAAGGACACAGAATGGTCTGTTACTGTTTTCCGATGTTTTAGAATTCTAGATCTCCAAGTGCAAGCACCAGTTATCACTCCATTGTGTCTGTATTTATGAACAGGCAGTCTTTGTATATTTCCTTGAACTGGTGCCTCACCAACACTGTCACAATTTCACTGTTCGTTGTGTCTGGAAATAGACCTAGGCATATGTGAGCCAGCCACATACAGTTCATTTTCCGCCTTTTAATTCTTCACACAACTATTGTTTCATAGAGCTGAAGAGTTACAAAGGTCCAGCCAAATGTTGTCCAAACTCAATAGCACCCTCAGCTAAATTTCATCCTATATGCATATCAGCTGGTTTGCTCCCATTCAATTATAAATCCTGTGCATCACTTTTCAATCGTGCTTTGTGAATTCCTCTGCAGATCTGTAAAACCACTGTAAGGGATTTTTAAATTGAATACAAGAAATAATAATCTAAAGCACTGAGAGACTCTTCTTTTTAATACTGTGTTTTCAAATTTAGAAAGGGGCATTCCTCGAAAGCAGTCATTTTGAGAAATTATATTCGTTTCCTATCAGGAAAGAATTAGCAACTTTAAAGACTCCTCTTTTGACACAGCCTTCAGAACCCAATCACCTAAGAAAAACCAGAACAGCATACCTCAGGCCCAACACAGACATTCCCCTGGACCATACGTATTTTTGTTTTTGCTTTGTTTTCAGTTGGAATAAAAATAACAACATAAAAGTAACCATTTTATTATTTTTCTTTCAAAAAAATTCTTATTTTTTTAAAAAATAGAGATGGGGGTCTTGGTATGTTGCCCAGGCTGGTCTTGAACTCCTGGCTTCAAGTGATGTTCCTGCCTCAGCCTCCCAAAGTGCTGGGATTACAGGTGTGAGCCACCGAGCCCGGCCAAATTAAAGCGTACAATTTAGTGGTACATTCAGATGTTATGCAACCACCACCTATGTCAAGTTCCAAACCATTTTCAATCACCTGGAAAGGAGTTCTGGTGCCCACTAAGCAGTCACTCCCATTCCCTCCTCCCCCAGGCCTGGTGACCACAGAATGCTTTCTGGCTCTATGAATTTCCCTATTTGGGGCACTAAATGAGATCATAGAATGTATGACCTCTTGCATCTGGCTTCTTTCACTGAGCATGTTTTCCCGGAGCATCCATGTTATAGCACGTTCCAAGGCTTCACCCCTTTTATGGCTGAATACCATGCTACTGCGTGGCTGGACCACACTGTGTTTTTCCAGGCAGCAGCTGACGGGCACCTGGCTTGGGTCAACCACGCTGCTAAGAACATTCATGTCCTTGGGGCAACGGCTAGCAGTGGAATTGCCTGGCATCGTTCTGCCTTTATCCTTCTTTACCTGAGTCTCCTCCTCCCCAGGAATGAAAGGTGCACAGGATGGGTGGAGGGAGGCCAAGCTGGAGAGAGCCAGGACCTGTGGAAAGGAGCGGAAGGCCTAGGGCCAGCAGGCAGGGTGGCCAACAAAGGGGATGGATGCACCAGGAGGGCCGGGAGCCTGCCCATGGAAGAGCCACAGCCAACAACAACCGCGTGCCAGGGCCCTGCTTGGCAAGCACTGTCTGTCTGACAAGCTCATGCTGTGTGCGGGGCCGCACATGCTCACTACCTGGCTGCCACTGCAGACTGAGCATTCCTCTACATAGATCAAACCCCTACCAAGCATTTGCCCAATGACAACAAAGAATGCACCATTTTCCGCTTGGAGCAAAGTTTTTTTTTCCCCACTCAGAAGCGTATGTATTACACATTTAATCCCAAATAAAAGCATGGGATTGGTATCATGTTTCTGTATTTTAATACAGTGTTCTGGAGCAGGGGTGACAGTGCCCGCTGCCACCCCCTCCCCACATGCCCCACCATCTCCATCTCATGTCTGGAGATATTTTGGGGTGTCCCAACTGGAAGTGGAGGTGCTACTGGCATCTCTTGATAAAACAGAATCAAATTTGTATGATAAAATTCCTTCGGGTGCTCATGGCGAGGCCAGCACGGTACAACACTGAGGCCCCCTGCCCACAGCCACACCAACTCAGCAGCCACAGGAAGGAGGTGCCGGGACACGGCCCCTCCAGCCCCCATCCTGCCTTTAGGTGGGCGGACATCTTGCCTGCAGCCTCGAAAGACCCCACGCTGGTATCACTCAGCTAACCGAGGCCAGCACTCCCGGCTTTCAGAATCTAACACTTTGTCACAGGCAGGTCGGAAACATACCTGGGCAAGGGGCCTTCTCAGCCAGCACCTCATCAAATGGGGGTAATAATTTGCAGAGTTGTTGCCAGGAAAAATGAGAACCCAGTGAACTTGGAAGCCAATCGGCTGGAGTTTGAGAGTAAACAGGGGAGTGTCTGCCAAGGCATGCTCTTCAGAGTGCCGTTTCTCAGGCTGTTTAGTAGATGTTTAGTATGTGTCATCTGAAAAACGGCCCCACACTTCAAAACAATTGGCAACACCGGGTTAAATAAAGTTATTAAAAAATAATAGGCTGGGCGCAGTGGCTCATGCTTGTAATTGCAGCACTTTGGGAGGCCGAGGTGGGAGGATCGCTTGAGGCCACGAGTTCACGACCAGTATGGGCAACAGAGGAAGACCCCATCTCTATTAAATAATACTAATAGCTAACATGTATATTGCACCCGTTACATGCCTGGCTCTCTTCTGAGAGCGTTGAGCTTGGATTAAATAATCTAATTAATAATTTTAAATATTTAATGTGCTTAGTACACTAAGTGCTTCTACAGCATACACTGTGTCCGGCGGCAATGGTGGTTTCCATGTGTACAGCAGTGTGTGAGGGGGCGCTGTTCCTATCCCGTTCTCACACAGAGGGAATGGACGCACTGACAGGCAGCTCCATGTCCAGGTCCCAGGGCTGGGGACTGGTGGAGCTGGGGTGTGAATGCTTGCAGTCCTACTCCAGGGTTTGCACTTGTCACCATGAGGTTCTGCCGCCTTTTAATTTACTGCAGCGTTTGCTAAAAGCTTTGATCGGCTATTGTGCGTCATGAGTGCAAAGATGAAGAATTTAGGATTTACTGTGAATCCCACCTCCCACAACCTCACGGTGTATCTTCACTGCCATATCCCAGGCCACACCATCCAGTCGTGCATCTGTACAATAAATGTCCAGTCGGTCCTCATGATTTCCTTCCAGCTCTGGGCTGCACGTATCCTGTGAACCCCTCTATCCCGCCTTACTGTTAATGGACTTGTCCAGGTGTCTAAGTGCCCATGCAGATGAGGATACACCATGCTCAACGTTGCTAGGGTTTGCCTGACTCTCCCCGCTTTCTCTATGAAAGACATCTCCACATGCTGAAATCCTAAAGATACTTGTCTGACTGACTCTGAATACCTCAGTCGCTAAACATTCTAATAAGCTGAGATTTTACTGTTAGAAGACTATGTGTTCTCCAATGTGTATTTTTTTAAGACTGCAAGCTTGAAATCTAAAGGTGACGGTACTTGACTAAAATGAATGCAAGTGTGCCAAGATGGTAATAACTTACAAAAGTACATGTTACTTTTAATATCGTAACAGTGTCAAGAAGCAGGGCAGTTTTGTGTGAGACTCATCCATTGGGAATCAAAATTGGGCCACATCCTCATTTCTCTTTCTACTCACCAAACTATGAAAATGGGTGTGGGGAGGTGGAAAGTCACAATGCATTCATTATTTCCTCATATCTTACCATCTCATCTTTTTTTCTTTTTAAATTCACTTTTGGAATAGTCTTGATCTAGGTGGACTATTTTTTACCACTGTAGTAAACCTCTGCCCTTCTTTTTCATATGTGCTCCTCAGAGGCAACTCCGAAGAGTCCCCTTCCTTTTAAAGTTATATTTATGACATAAAAAAAAGTTCTGTATTATTTTCTTAATAATCAATGACCAATTTTGCACACAAATTCCTTAGGCCTAACCTTTAATGTTCTTTAAAAATAAGCATATAAGCAAACTAGAAGGCCATAAATTAAAACCAAACAACATCTTAGAAGAGTTTTCTTTTAAAACCAAGTCTGCATGATTAAAAATTGCTTGTCCCATGTCTACAGAAGAAAACTAGAGTTTGAATGTTTTTGAAATTAACATTTCAGTACTGCCATCTGTAAATGGTAATCCTGGGTATGCCATCAATTTCCCTTTAGTATGTTCATGGATCATTACTGTACACAATGAGAGAGATAGATTGTGGTAACAGCTTTTATAGCTGAAACAAGGAAAAAACGTTACTACTGGAGTACTCCCATAAAGCTGGCGGTTACGCAGGCAATTGTTACTGATATCTTTTCCACAAGCTAATCGTGTTTGCATACCCTCTACATAATACCAGGCAAATGCCCAATTGCTTTCTCCTAACCCAACTCTAAAAGGTCCAAGGAGCCAATATGGAGTTATAAAAATATGTAAAAATAATAAATACTGGTTTTCATCAGTGTTTCCCTAACTGGGTTTAGTGTTCATTAATAAAACACTAGTACTGAAATGATAAAATATGTTACTTAAAACACATTTTGGCTGGGTGCAGTGGCTCACGCCTGTAATCCCAGCACTTCGGGAGGCCGAGGTGGGCAGATTACTTGAGGCCAGGAGTCCGAGACCAGCCTGGCGAACATAGCGAAACCCCATCTCTACTAAAAATGCAAAAAAGTTAGCTGGGTGTTGTGGCATGCGCCTGCAGTCTCGGCTACTCAGGAGGCTGAGGCACGAGAATCGCTTGAACTCGGGAGGCGGAGGTTGCGGTAAGCTAAGATCGCGGCCACTGCACTCCAGCCTGGGTGACAGAGCCAGACTGTCTCAAAAAACCCACAAAAACCAAAAACACATTTTAAGGATTCCAAGATCAAATACAGTTGTAAAACTCTCGGTTAAGGAAAGTAAAACAGATTCAAAAAGCTAAACAAACTCCAAGCAGGATAAACAGGGTAGAAAACCCCAACAAGACACAATCAGTTTCTTGAAAATCAGTGACAAACTCTTAAAAGCAGCCAGAAAAAAACGCAAAAGTTATATCCAGAGGAAAAATGATAGTAAAAACTGCAAACTTCTCGTCAAAAGCTATGCAAGGCAGAAGACAATGAAATCTTTAAAGAACTGAGAGGATGTGTCAATGCAAAATTCTACACTCAGATGAACTATCTTTCAAAGAATGATGGCAAAATAAAGACTTTACCAAACAAACAAAAGCAGAGAGAATTCACTTCCTGTAGACCTGCATTACAAGACAGACTGAAGGGAGTCCATGAAGGGGAAGAAAAACTTCGGACGGAAAATGCGAATTCCCACAAAGAAATGATGAGTGGCAGAAATAGTAAATATAAACACAAAAATATTTTCTTCTCTTTAAAAGAATTCTTTTCCATGTAATTGACTTCTTAGTACAAAATTAATAACTATGTATTATGGTGTTTGTAACATGTATAAAAGTAAAATGGACGGCAAATGTAGCACAAAGAACTAAGAATGGAAGGGGAATGAAAGCACATTGCTGTAAGGCTCTTATATGTGAAGTAAAATATCTTTCAAACATAGATTGTGATAAGCTTAAACATGAAAACTGTCAACACTAGAGCAACACCCTAAAAAATAAAACAATGAGTTATTGCTAATAAGCTTACTGTAAAGTATAGTCACAAAAAAAGCCCCAATTTATGCAAAAGCACAGAGGAACTGAGGAAAAAGGAAGCACAGAGTAAGTGGTACAAAGAGAAAACAAAGAGCAAGTGGTATAACCACTCCAGCGAAAAGGCTGAGACAGGAACAGCAGACACTGTGGGCTACTGCCGGGTGAAGAGTGCGAGGAGGGAGAGGAACAGAGACGATAACTATTGGGTACCAGGCTGAATATTGGGGTGACAAAATAATCTGTACAACAAACCCCCCATGACACGAGTTTACCTGTGTAACAAACCTGCACATGTACCCCTGAACCTAAAAGTTCAAAAATGAAATAAAAATCAAAGCAAAATAAATAAGAGGCCGAGATTGTGAAACTGGATTTAAAAAGCCAGAGTCTTCTCTATTCTGTCTATAACAAACCTACTAGTTTGAATACATGTATATTCTGTTACTTAATATATGTATATATATTATCCATATATCTCATATATGTTATATATTGATTATATGTTGTTGATATATAGTCTTTGAAAATATGAACAGCCAGCCCTCTGTATCCACAAGTTCTGCATCTAAGGATTGAAAATATTTTTAAGGCCAGGTGTGGTGGCTCACGCCTCTAATCCCAGCACTTTGGGAGGCCAAGGTGAGAGGACCGATTGAGGCCAGGAGCTCGAGACCAGTCTGGGCAACATGGTGAAACCCAGTCTCTACAAAAAATACAAAAATTAGCTGGGCGTGGTAGCTCATGCCTGTGGTCCCAGCTACTTGGGAGGCTGAGGTGGCAGGATCACCTGAGCCCGGGAGGAAGGGGCTGCACTGAGCTTAGCAAGACCCTGTGTCAAAAAAAGAAAGAAAAAATATTTTTAAAAAAAATAAAAAACAATACAATAAAAACAATTTTAAAAAGAATATAACAATTATTTACATAGTATTTACATTGTATTAGGTATTCCAAGTAATCTACAATTTAAAGTTTACAGGAAGATGTGCATAGTTTATATGCAAATAGGACACTATTTTATATCAGAGACTTGCGCCTCCCTGGATTTTGGTATATACAGGGGTCCTGGAACCAATACCCCACAGATACCGAGGGATGACTGTATTCTATTCAGCTTACAGTTCTTCTCCTTCACAACTTCCTCCATTCCTCACCTCCTCAGGGAATCTGTGGAAGATATATCAGAGGCAAAGAAAACTTAAAAGAAGAAACAAAACATCGAGTGATTCCTGGACACTAAGTGCAGATGCCTTTGGTAGAGAATTCATAAGCGAACTTAACACGACACGATGATGCTGGTCTGTTGGAAGGAGACTAGAGACAGCCAGACATTAGGCCCCTCCAGGAGACAGAGCATCATCAAACTGAGGTTGCCATTCAGCTGTTCACTTAAAACACCTTTATGGGACTTACGAATATCCTGAACCCTGTATTAAATTATCCAGAAGATAACACCGGGAAGTCATGGGCCCTGCTCATGAGGACATGTTAGAGCCAAGGAAGTGCTTGGACGGGGGTAGTAGACATGCAGGAAAGAGCGGGACTGGCATTCCAGAAAGCTCCCCACTGAGCCCCGCCCTGCCCCTCACTCCCATACAACCGGCCATCAGTGATCTCGAGGTATTCCACACTCACTTCCCATGTAATCCTAGTACGGTCTGTTTCTAGAGAAACTTTCTTAAAACTTTGGCCCCAACAGCCTGTCTGGTCCAATATCCTACACGCAACTGCCACGTTCTATCAAAGTTCTCCAGCACGAATGCTGCTACCACTTTTTTAAATCAAGGAAAACGATGGCGTTTTGCTTATTTCATGAACAAGCACATGAGCCAGGCATTTTAATAAATACACTCTGGTACACGTTACATGCATCTGATATGCAGAGAAACACACGGATACTCACTAAAAGCACTGAATAAAGTTGAAATATTCACAGTGCTCTCTATCATAATTTGCCTTGTTTGGCTATGCTGTTTACTATCCTCCCCCTTTCTGAAATTGAGATTAACAGATGGGAGATATACCTAGATATGGCAACAGAAGGGAAGAAAGTTCCAGAACCATGGAGCAGTGGTAGGTACACATTTTCTCTAAAGGGCCAAATAGCAAGGATCTTGGACTTTGCAGCCATCGTAGTCACGTGTACCTGGAAGCCACTGGCAATCTGTAAACAAATGGGTGTCTTCATGCAAACACATGTGTATATGTTCCAGTAAAACTACCTACAAAAGCAGGCTGCAAGCCAGTTGGCCTATGTGCAGTAGTTTGCTGAGCCCTACCTTAGAGCAATATCATATTAGATTGATTAAGCTGTGCACTCCTAACACATTAGTAAAGTAGAATAGATAACCTACTAATATCATCAAGGTGACCCCAGACAACTAACATGCAGAAGAAGAAGTGCCGTATTCCACAAGTAGAGCAGGTTTGTCTTGGTTACTTAGAGTGGCCCCAATGACAGGCCCACAGGTGCCTGAGGGCAACCTCAGCACAGGTTTTGGTCCCTGGACGCTTTCATACCTGCCACCAGGAGTCTTTGGGGCAGTCATGCAACATCACTTTCTGTTAAACTGATGCTTTCAGAACACAAGCCCAAAACGCCTCATAAAAACATCCAAGTCTGCCAGGCGCAGTGCCTCACGCCTGTAATCCCAGCATTTTGGGAGGCCAAGGTGGGAGGATCACCTGAGGTCAGGAGTTTGAGACTAGCCTGGCCAACACGGAGAAACCCCGTCTCTACTAAAAATACAAAAATTAGCTGGGCGTGGTGGCACACACCTGTAATCCCAGCTACCTGGGAGGCTGAGGCAGGATAATTGTTTGAATCCAGGAGGCAGAGGTTGCTAGTGAGCCGAGATCACGCCATTGCACTCCAGCCTGGGCAACAGAGCAAGACTCTGTCTCAAAAAAAAAAAAAAAAAAAAAAAAGAAAAAGAAAAAAAAAGTCCAACTCTTCTGAGTCTTCAATATGTGAAACTCGACAGACTAGCCTTGTCAGTTTGGAAATGACATCTTTTTTTTTAAGTTGCTATTAAAATTATAGAAGTAATGCATGTTTATTGGGGAAATTTTAAGTGGTTCTCAAAGCCCCCCAGGGGACATTGGACAATGTCTGGAGACACTTCTGGTGGTCACCATATGGAGAGGCTGCTGCTGGCATCCAGCGGGGGACGCCCAGGGATGCTGCTGAACCTCCTACGGTGCACAGGAAGGACCTCCCACAGATCGTTCTCCAGCCCTACATGTCAACAGTGCCACAGTTAGGAAACCCTAATGTAAAAGGAAAACATTACAAATCTTCTCTTTCCAAGTCCTCTCGGTCTTAATGCACAGGCAGCCTCTGCTCTAAGCTTCTTCCACAAGTTCAGTAGAAGTGTATTCTTAATTTTAACACAAACATAGCATCTTTTAATTGAGTCATGAGAACCACATATCAACTGTTTTCATTCCTAACATTCTTGAACAGCAAGGCTGGTTATGCATCTTCTAAATACAGTAACTCCTCACTTTCCCATTCAGAAAGAAAGAGTCTATTTAATATTATGTCCATTATATAACTGAACCATCACATCAGCCCTGTTTATTCTCATTTTGTAGATAAAGAGGCTGCTTTCTGAAGAGTGTAAGTGAACAATCTAGGCTGGCTTCACAGCTAACAAGTGGTAGGATTTGAACCCGAAGTCCTGGCTTCATGTTGGGTGCTCTCATTGTTTTAGACGAAAGCAATTCACAATTTACACTAATTTATATTGAAGGGAGTAGTAACTTACTTCTGCACAATGAGAATAAACAGGAATTGGACAACTGAAACACAATTATTGGGGAAGTCTTACAAACAATTTCCAATGCACAATGTATCCGTCACAAATCATTCTAACCCCTTCATCTTGTTACTCTTTTAACACTTTTAGTTGGTGTGAAATTTATGCAGTCACTTGGGCTGTGCCTACAAACAACTGCCTTCAATTAATTTTTAGATTTTCTATGATACTTTTTTCCTGACTCCAATAAGTCTTGGCTATAGTTAGTCCACAAAGTCTACAATATTGTAGCTGGAACAAAAATGAGTTATCGCAGGGTTTTGCTTTTCACTCACATGTACATCTCTCTCATTATGTAAAATTCAGATTCATAGATTCTTAGATCAACATTTAATATATTATTTCTAGATGAGGAGACTGAGCTCCATGAAGACCAAGTGGGTCGGTCATTCCTCTCACCAAGAAAGCAACAGAGTGCATGTTTAGATGAGTGAATGAATTTCACTTTTGATCTGTGGAATTCAGTTAACTTTTCGAGAATGAAACCTGTGCAATTCCCAGATACCCTAATTACTGTTAAAATCCGTACATTATTGGTGGCTCCTGCCTTCAATATGCAAATACTTCCCTAGTTGCATTACAGCTACTGGAAACTTGCAAAACAACTAGCAACAATATTCCTAATATAAATGACTACAGAATCCTAGTTAAATATATACAGTGCTTTTTAAAAGTGTGGAACCTTACATCAGGCCTAATTTTGTGTGACTACAGCTGCTGAATAGAAGTATTTTTCAATTCATAAAATAAACGTTGCCACCCTTGTAAGAATTCTGATTCCTCAGTGCCCTTTCTTGCTATGCGACACTGATAACTAAGACTCAAGGTCTGGGTGACATTCGATCCCCTAAATACCAGGGCCCAGAAAGACATGCAGTTTGGCTCTCTCTGACACAATGGCTAAATAGTGAGGTTTTCTTCTATCTGGCTTTTATGTGCCTGAATAGCAACGATGCTGCTTTATGCTCATGGGCCATGGCCACAAAAAGGCAGTTTAGAGCATGAAATCATCGGGAAAGCAAACATTTCAGGGATTTCACTTGAAGCAAGACCAAGAAATCTACTGTTTTATTAAAAACCACTTCTACCACGATGAAGCACTTGGACACAAACCCTGTGAGGCGGGCAGGTATTACTGACCTCTGTAAACTAACAGCACAGGCCATGGAAGGACAGTACACTGCATGGAGTGTCAGCCAGTGCAGGGCCTAGCATTACCTTTGTCAAAAAGACTTCTGTGTCTACTATCAGAAAGGATGACTGAATCTCGAAACAGAAAAAGAGAGCTCACCATTTAAAACATTTCCAACAGTCAAATATCTTTGCTGACTGGTGATCAGAATTTCCAAACTACTAGGGGACTCTGATGGTCCCCTTTGACTTTAGTGTCTGGGCATGGGGATGCTGCGATCACAAAAAACATACGGAATCTCATCTTACCAGATCAGGAATATGTATGTCCAAGGATATTGTGGTACAAAGAGACAGGCAACACGTGTCATGCTTCGTGTTACATGAGTTTAGTCTTCCCTAACACCCTGCCCATCACTGCATCACCGTCCCCTGACATCTCAAAGACGAGGAGACCTTTTACTACATTGCCAGGGGGATTGGAATCCAGGAATGATCCCAGGTGGTCTGACCCTAAGTCCCATCAGCTTCCCATTACACCACATGACCTATCTTAAAATAAAAACAACCAAAAAAAGGTAACTCATTCTACTAGTTTGCATTTTCTTTTTTTTTTTTTTTTTGGAGACAAAGTCTCACTCTGTCGCCCAGGCTGGAGTGCAGTGGCATGATCTTGGCTCACTGCAACCTCCGCCCCCCGGGTTCAAGCGATTCTCCTGCCTCAGCCTCCCGAGTAGCTGGGATTACAGGCGCCTGCCACCATGCCCAGCTAATTTTTTGTATTTTTAGTAGAGACGGAGTTTCACCATCTTGGCCAGGCTGGTCTTGAACTCCTGACCTCGTGATCCACCTGCCTCCATCTCCCAAAGTGCTGGGATTATAGGCGTGAGCCACCGCACTCGGCCTAGTTTGCATTTTCTTTTATCTTACCTATATCTTGTTTGCAATCTCAACCACACTGTACTCATACCCATCTTTCTCTCCTCCGGATTCCAGTATGGCTTTGTTCTCCAGAAATTACACTCTAACAATGCAAGCTGGCAAACTCCGAGAAGCAGCACGATCCTGGAGTGAGGCTGTTCTCGGCTAAATCCCAGAATTTCGTGCTGAGGGCTGCGTGTCCCCCAGTCAATAACTTAACCTCTCTGTGCCACTAAGTGAGCACAATGCTTTATAGTTACACTGTATGAATTCACATATTCAAATACAGGTAAAGCCATATATGTAGGCTTGTAAAAAAAAAAAAAAAAAAAAAAAAAACAATATAACCACACAGTGGGAATAGCTGCACTCACTGGTCATTGGAATGCTGTTGTGTTCCTTTTGTTCTATTAATATTCTCAGACCTTAAAAGCAAACATAAAAGCAAGACGAAACTTTTATGTATTTTTACCACAATTAAACACATAAAAATTTAAAAACCAAGATGAACCTGCAGACGTTTCCACCAGTCCCTCCCAAAAGAATAAATTTGAGCCATTTCTTTAAAAGGAACTTAAAATAGTCATACAAGTAAAAGCATCAAGTGAGTGAAGCTGTAGTTTCAAATGGAACATAATATTTATCTGTGGCTTTCTTAAATGGAAACATATTACTTGGTTCTCCAACTGAATTTTTTAAATGAGCAAGTGTGTTTGAGAAAGGAAAAATGAAAAAGGTCAGATGAGAAAAAAATTCAGACTAGATTGAGCTCTAGCAGATGTTAAAATTCTTAAATTCTTTTTTGTAAAGAGTACATTAAAATACTTTAGCAGCTTCCATAACTAAGTAGCATTGTTCTTGCCACATTTAGTTATACGCATACCTTATTTAACATCTTTATGTCACATTTCCCAAATCCCGCCCTTCTCTTTTCTACTATTCCCACTTTACTAGTCTAATAGAAAACAGGCTGCTTCTTCATGCAAATATCACTTCAAACACAATTTCACAAGAGAAAACACGATGCCCCATTTCCTACAAAACCCAAATACAAGAAAAATAGAATTTAAGTCTGCTTCCTGGTTTAAACATAGCCTGATTTGTATTGAGCCTGTTCGAATTTATCTCAGGTCCTAAGATCACCCTTATGAATAAAATAAAATAAAATAAAATAATAGGTTAAACGTAAATTATATAGGTACCTACAGTAGAGTTGGGTGTGTGTATTAAGAAGTTCTGAGGCTGACATTCCTGACAACAAATTAAACACTATGAACCAAGTGTTGCCCTTAAATGACATGTTGAAGATGTCCTTTAAGTGAAAGAAGCTAACGGAGGAAACGGATGCTATGTGAATTTCACTTTTAACAAGTCACACTCAGCCCTCACTGCAGAGAACAGCTCTTTGCAAAAACAACAACAACAACTTGAAAACACTGCAGTTATGACATTTACATGACTTTACAGAAATATCACAGATTAAAAATAGAAGACTGCCTCTTAGTTGGCCATAAACTTTGTTCCAAAAAAGTGTATGATAAAAAGAACAATTTTGAGAAGTCTTCCTCAGTTTGGTTCCTCCACTATACAGAGATTTATCTCCTAGTCAACGGGAATAGATAGTTCCTTAAAAGGCATGATAGGAAGCCACACTTTGGAATTATAAACAGGAAAGGAAATGTACCTGAAATAAGCAAGATGCAAATGGGTTGGAGTTTTTACACTCTGCATCTCCTACTGAAGGAAATGCCCCCTGCACGCTTAAGCAACTGGGATTGGTGCTTACATGCAAAAAAGTGACAAATAATGTGTAGGATGGTGTGATTAATTAGGTGGACAGCTTGATGCACCTACTCAGACCCTTGGAAAAGCCCACGGAGTTGGCCAGAGCAGTCAACAGATGTAAGCAAGCTTTGTTGGAATCCTTATCATTTTAACCAGGTTTGCAAATTTTTGTTTGTTTGTTTGTTTGAGACAGGGTCTCACTCTGTTGCCTAGGCTGGAGTGCAGTGGTGCAATCACGGCTCACTGCAGCCTCCATCTCCCAAGCTCAAGTGATCCTGCCACCTCAGCCTCCCAAGTAGCTGGGACTACAAGCATGCACCACTATGCCCCGCTAATTTTTGTACTTTTTGTAGAGACAGGGTTTTGCCATGTTGCCCAGGCTGGTCTCGAACTCCTGGGCTCAAACGATCCTCCCACTTCACCCTCCCAAAGTGCTGGGATTGCAGGCATGAGCCACCATGCCAGGCCTGCAAATTTGTTCTTGAAGGGCCATAGCAAATCCCACTCCCTGGGCCATACAGAGTCTGTTCCATAGATAACAGACAATGGGTATAACCGTGTTCCAATGAAACTTCAAGTATGTAAAGTGAAATCCGAATTTCATTGAATTTTCATGGATAATGACATATTATCCTTCAATTTTTTTAGCCACCTAAAATATTAAAAATATCCTTAGCATGTTGCCTGTACAAAATTAGCAAGGGATAAATTTGGCTTGCAGGATACAGTGGGTTAACCTTTGCATCAAATCATAGGAGTCACGGTCGGACCCTACCTTTATCACATCTCACAAAAACAAACTTTCAGAAAAACAGTATGGCAGGCCCTCAAAAGAGTAAACAGAATTACCATGTGATCCAGCAAGTCCACTTCTAGGTATATGCAAAGGAACTGGAAGCAGAGACTCAAACAGACACTTGTTCCTCAATGTTCACAGCAGCATTATTCACAATAGCCAAAAGCTATTTTGGAATAGCAACTCAAATGTCTATGAATGGATGAGTGGGTAAACAACATGCTGTTTATACGAACAATGACATATTTGGCCTTTAAATGGAATGAAATTCTGTCCAGGAACAGTGGCACATGCCTGTAGTCCCAGCACTTTGGGAGGCCAAGGTGCGCAGATCACTTGACACCAGGAGTTCAAGACCAGCCTGGCCAACATGGCGAAACCCCATCTCTACTAAAAATACAAAAAACAAACAAAAAAACCCCACAAAAAATTAGCCGGGTGTGGTGGCACGCACCCGTAATCCCAGCTACTCGGGAGGCTGAGGCAGGAGAATTGCTTGAATCTGAGAGGCAGAGGTTGCACTGAGCTGAAATTGTACCACTGCACTCCAGCCTGGGCAACAGAGTGAGACTTGGTTTCAAAAACAAAAAAAGAATGAAATTCTGACACAGGTGTGTGAACCTTGAAGACACTAAGTGAAATATGCCCGACACGAAAGGACAATTAATGTATGATTCCACTATATGAAGTCAGCAGAGTAGTCAAAACAAGAGCTAGAAAGTAGGATGGTGGTTTTCGGGAGGCGTGGAGAGGGGGGATGGAGAATCAGTGCAAGAAGATGAAAAAGTTCTGGAGGTAGATGGTGACTGTACTTAATGCCACTGAACCGTATGCTTAAAATGGTAAATGCTATGTTATGTGCATTTTACCACAAACAAAATTGCAATGAAAATTGAAACTTCAAAGCACATATGTCTTCCAAAGACCCCTCTGTTGGTTAAAGAAAACAAAATCAGAAATATCAAAATGGTTATGAGAGTGAAAATGAGCATCGACCAGTTTGTTTTCAAACTAGCAAGTCAAGAATATATTAAGCCAGATTCAAACTCTTAACTAAAATTTAAAATGTACAGGACTTTTTTCTTTTCAGATTCAAAAATGTCATTCTGATACAGTTCCCAGGAGCGTTGTGGCCTTTCCTAGAAACAGTCTCAGAATCTTGATAGTTTCTGGAACATCTGAATGTTCGTCAAACTTAGAAATTCTCAGGCCAGCTTCCATCCCTGGAGAACCGAGCTACGTGGCAGCAGAGGGGCACACTTCGGTTCATTAAATTTGTATTAATTTGTGTTGTTGGGAAATGGGCTGGGTGTTCTTGTTAAATCAAGGTTAATCACAAAATTCATCCAAAAAATTAACAAATGATGCTGTTATACGATGTTCAGGACTGTGCTTGTGGTTGTTAGCAAAAACTTCACAAGTCTAAGAAAAACAACAGATACTCAGGTCTAATTTAGCTGAGTGCATCATTTCTCTCTACCTCAGATGAAAACTGCAGAGTCAGAAAAAAAGGAGAGGAGGATAGAATTTAAGCAAAATTCCTAGTCTAGGCCATCTCCCTTATTTTAAAAAGGCGGGGGGAGTCAGTGAGAATAAGACAGTGATATTAATGTATATTCTCTGCAGAAGTCTCCAGATGGCTGGTTCCCTATATTCTTCTCTCCTAAGAGGTGCCAAGTCTCTGTGAAAATGCAAGGAGGTATTAAATGATTTTGGAAATGCTTCGGGCACCCTCAGTTTCTGAAAGGCATCTTCCTGACCTTTGAGTGCCCCTCGCTGACTACACCGCCATCTGTCTCTCCAGTGAACGAATCTAGCCTCCAGGTCTAGATGTCTCCAGCCCCCACCCTCCACAGCTCCTCACTTATCCCTGCATGGACTGCATGACTCAGCCACTTGAAGGGCCAACCAGCATCTCAAACGCGACATGCCCACAGCGGAGACCTCCACCCACCCAACCATGGCATCTCGTCTCTCTTCTAGCCTGGGGTCTCCATAAGTCACACCTCCCTCCCACTCCGTGCTCATACGCCACACACCTTCACTCCCCTGGCCAGGACACATGCACGTCCACTGACATTCTGCACTGAAGAGTGTCCTGAATCTGTCCTCTCCCCTTCTTGGCTCCACTGAGCTATGCTAGTGGAAGGTGAGGTTATCTCCCTGCCGGGGACCCAGTTGGAGTCATCACAGTCCGTCCGTCAGCCAGCAGCCAGCCACTGGTTAGTGTGGTAGGAAGCTGCTGCGGGGTTTCAGGTCCACACTCATCCTCTTAGTATTATGGCCGGCAAAGCACTGTAGGGTTTGTTCACCGTGCACACCTCTGACCTCAGCTCTGCTGGTCACTCGCTCCACCATGCTGGCCTGGCCCGTGTTTTCCCTCAGTCTCCTGGGTGCCTAGCCTTCACATGTGCTGGCCTCTCCACCTGAAACTCTCTTCTCCTGGCTCTTCCGGCTGCATCTTACACATTTCGGTTCATCCATCTCTTCCTCACAGAAGCCTTCTTACCTCTAATGTGCAATCCCCTCCAACCCATGTCACCTTGTTCGTCTCTGTCACAGGATGTGTTACTGTCATCGAATTATTTTGTTTCTTTGTTCCTCTGTTTGCTACAGGTCTCCCAAATAAGAGGCAAGCTCCATCAGGGCAGGGGCCTCTGCAGCCACAGCACTTAGCTTGGAGGGTGCCTGGCTCAGGAAAGAAACTTAAAAAACAGCTTGCTAAGTATGAGTTCCCGGATAAATACACAAACTTAAGAAAGTTCAGAAGTCAAGAGCCTGTAGTGGACAGCACAACCCCATGGAACACTGCATTCTCCTTCGTGAGGACTCACAGCATCTCTAGGTCTTGCAGGGCTTTTACAATGAGCATGAACACCAACCGTGAAGTGGATGGAGGAGTAGAAGCCACATGGTACCACATCCCTCTCAACTTAACATGGGTAGAGCGGATGGGCTTGCTGTGGGAGCCATTGTCCCCATTTTGCCTACATTGAAGAGATTAATAGCACCATAATGTAGAGCTTACAACTGAGTTAGTCTCACACACAGGCAATTACTAGACTTCACACATTACTGGGAGGTCTAATGATAACAAGATCAATGGCAACGAGTTCTTGTAAAGGCATCTGCCTGTTTCCCGCCAGACACTGATTCACGTGTGCACAGCAGCAGCGAGCAAACCTGAGGCAGCTCAGGTGGGTGACGTGGCACTGGAGAAGAAACTGAAGGGCCGCACCTTCACCTGTCCCCATCGCTGCCTACACCATCTCCCAAAGCTGATCCAAGTCTGCTCCCAGCCCCATTTCAGTCAGTGTCCTCAGTATTGTAACTACAAACTTTAAATATTACACAGACGGATGAAGTACGAGTACACACAGGGTCACAGCCTTTTTTCCAAATGAAAATAACATTGAGTGTATGAGAGACAGGCTAAGTGTGAATCAGTTTTTACTTGAGGATAGGTGTGGGCAGCAAGACCGGGAAGGTAGAGAGGGGAGGTATAAATCTAGAGACATGTACAGTGAGATGTCCGTGCAGCTTTGCTTAACTGGAAACTAGAAGCCAGGAGGGATGCACCCCGGGTGTGGACAGTGCTGGGATCACTGGGGCATTTCAGGCTGTGGGCCATCCTCAGAGCAGAGGCCTGGGCTGGCCCACAAAGTAATGGCAGATGACTGCATATTCACATGCTTTCGCTTAAAACAAACAAACACAAAGTAAGACACGTATGTATCAGTTTTTATGATTGCCAGTCCACCAATGTTCAGGCCAGACTTGGCGGGGGGGGGGGGGGGG